>NC_056728.1:26916272-27196272 GCF_019279795.1 Protopterus annectens | reverse complement strand
TCAGATGGTGAGCAGGTACATCTGTAGTAACTGTGCTGAAAATAAAGAATTACAGGATTTAATGCATTCTGCTGAACAGGTTGGAAAACATACTTTACAGTGTGGATTTGATTCATTAGAGGCCTCTTGCAGGGCAGCTGTTACTGGGTCTGTGCTCAGAAGGCATGCTTGGCTTAAGGAGCAATCTTTGCCTGATCATGTTAAAGCTAAACTGTTAGATGCTCCCTTAAATCAGGACCACCTGTTTGGCAACAAGGCAGAGGAAGTTCTTAAAAAGATGGAAGATAAAGCTAAATCTATGCAAACTGTTAAAGATTTCTTACAAGTTCAGCCTCCTAGATTTAGTAGGCACTGGCCCTCTAAAAATTGGTCCTTTCCAGCCCCTTCCTGGTCTTCTCAAGCCAAACCCAGACACAGCAGAAACCCCAGGTTTCAGTCCCAAGAGATGCACAAGACTAGGCAGTGGGGGGTTTCCGCACCCAAACCTTGGAGTAGTAAGACTCCCTCCTATGGAGAACTTTCTCAATAACTTGCCTTTAAAACTTCCAAGCACTTACCCAACTGAATGCTCCTTTAGGCGGAAAGATTGGTCTGCAGGCCAAAAACTGAGAACTCATTACCCCGGGCAAATGGGTTTTAAATAGTGTCCCAGGGATACAGATTTCATTTCCACACATTACCAACACCAAGTAGGTGGCCAGATCTACCCCCAAATCAGTGGGAAGATACCCAAAATCAAGTACTCTCTCTCTCTTAAACATGGGGGCTCTTCAGTTGGTACCAGAAGAGGAAAAGGGACAAGGTTTCTATTCGAGACTTTTCCTGGTACCCAGAAAAGGCAATACATGGCATCCTATCCTGGACCTTTCTATTCTAAACACCTTTCTGGTGATTCCAAAATTCAAAATGCTGACTCTTCACCAGCTGCTTCCTATGCTAGGCAAGGATGCATGGTTGGCAACACTAGACTTAAAAGAAGCATACCTGCACATCCCTATCGGGTAGTCTTGCAGAAGATACCTATGCTTCAAAGCAAGCTACATGCACTATCAAATGTTCATCGTGTTACACTACTGCAGTCATTACACTTGGGTTATCCTGCCGTTAGGCGGTCCCACAGTTGGCCCAAATTCCAAAGTCTTGGTCCGGTGTCAGTTGCTGTCGCTTCTTCCCTGACGTCAGTGCGCCAGGGGTATATAATATGCATCCAATTCCATTTTCTTCAGTCTTTTTCTTGCCGCGTGTTGCCCGGAGCAGAAGCAGTTCAGGTGCCAGTCGGCCGACTCCTGAGATTTTCGAAGTCGAATTTCAGATCCGAAGTCTTCAATAAAGCTAAGTACCCCATTGGGGAAACCTTTTTTTTTTTTTTCTTGCCTCAGACCGATGTCAGAAAAAGTTAATTGTATTTCTTGTGGGAAGCAAATACCTCATAAGGGCTTCCACTCTTACTGTATTCCATGCCTAGGCCCTGCTCACGACGTCACTAGTTGTCGGTTTTGTGCTAGATTTAACAAACCCACTATAAAAAGAAGTTTTGATTTTTCTTTGCACTACTTTGGCCGAAGGTTCAATTATACGATGCTGTCGGATCAGCCGACTACGTCCATACCGAAAAAATGCAAAGACGAGGATAAAGACAGGCATCCGAGGTCCAAAACCAACGATGAAACCTCTTCTAGGCCAGTTGCCGGTTCTCAGTGAGGCGCTTTCGCACCCCCTGACACCGGCTACGTCAGAGCCACAGGCTGCTTCCGACTCCCGCGTGGAGACATCTAGGCCTCTGGAAACTCAAGGTATTGGGTCTACGGAAACCAATCCCTCAGATGGGTCCGGTGCCGCTGAGCAGGCATTGGCTTCTGAGGGTGTTTTCAGACCTTCACAACTTATCATTAAAACAACCGCCAAGACAAAGGTACCATTAAAGACAAAGAAACAAGTACAGCATTCTCCTGGACAGTCCTCCATGCCTAAGAAACAGATGCTTAAAATGGCCGAAGACCTCTTTACTCTAATCAGGGGTTCCCATCCCCCTACTGAGAAAAGGCCTAGGCATGATACAGACTATGACTCCTCTGATCAGGTTTCCATTTCCTCTGATTCCTCTTCAGACCAAGGATACTCTCTACCCCCCTTGAGGACTCTGATACTGAAGAATCTATCCCTTCAGCCTCTCCTCCTGAGGATTTTTCGTTTGGGGAAAGTTTACATACCGTGAGGGAGCATTTCCATTGGGAAAGCCAGGATTACTCGGAATCCAAGAAAAGGCTCAGGGATTTCCTCTTATTGCCTCAACACAGGCCCCTGGCTATTCTGCCTGTGCTAGATATTGTGGATGATATGTTCT
The DNA here is from genome assembly GCF_019279795.1 of Protopterus annectens. NCBI lineage: Eukaryota > Metazoa > Chordata > Ceratodontiformes > Protopteridae > Protopterus > Protopterus annectens. The sequence goes on along the minus strand of NC_056728.1, from coordinate 27,193,928 downwards.
CTGAATCCAGTTTATCTCCTGACTCTTTGCCCCCTGCTCCAGCCAAGCCAGATAGGTATTAGAATCACCGACTCTCACAAGTTTCTTTACAAAAACCCTTCTGCTGATCCAAAAACTATTTCCCAGGGTCCAAAAGGGGTTAAGGCTTCCATTTCAAAAAATCCAGTACCCTCTGACAGAGATTCCAGAGCTTTGGATAGATGGGGGAAGAAAGTATACACGTCTGCAACTTTAGCAGTAAGAGCTTTAAATTGCCAGTTTCACATGCTTAAGTACCAACAGTATTTAATGGCTCAGTTAAAACAGAAAATGCTTGCAAGCACAGAAGCTCCTGATTGTAAAGAAATGCAGGATTTATTGCATGCAGTTGAACAGGTGGGAAAACATACTCTGCAATGTGGTTTTGATTCTGTAGAGGCCTCTTGTAGAGCCACAGTTACAGGTTCTGTAATTCGAAGGCATGTTTGGTTAAAAGAACAAAGTTTACCCGATCATGTTGAGGCAAAATTAATGGATGCTCCTTTACAGCATGATACTTTGTTTGGTGTTAAGGCAGAAGAGGTGTTAAAGAAAATGGAGGATAAAGCTAAATCTATGCAAACAGTCAAGGATTTCTTACAGATACAGCCACTTCGGTTTAGCAGAAATTGGCCAACAAAGAATTGGTCCTTTCCAGTGTCAGGCCACAGAGAGGTAGATACAGATGCCCAAGAGGCAGATCTCAACCCCAAGGCTGAAACAGACAACAGTGGGGCACCTCAACCCCAAAAGGTGGTGAGGACAAGTCTCAACCTTACAGGAAATGGTCACAATGACTTTCCCCATCGTACGCCAAGCACGTCCCTTTGGAAAGCCCCCTTAGGGGGAAAACTAGCACTTTTTTCTCAAAACTGGCAAACAATCACCCAAGACAAATGGGTCCTGAATATTGTGTCTCAAGGTTACAAATTCCCCTTTCATACTTTGCCAAGGCTAAAAGGAATGCCAGACCTGCCACAAAATCAGTGGGCAGAGGCACAGAAACACATTTCAGCCCTCATGGACATGAGAGCTATTCAAAAAGTACCACAACAGGAACAAGGACAAGGATTTTACTCAGTACTCTTCATGGTCCCCAGAAAGGACAAGGCCTGGAGGCCCATAATAGATCTTTCAATTCTGAATACTTACCTGGATATTCCGAAATTCAAAATGTTGACATTACAGCAGCTTCTACCCATGTTGGGCAAGAAGGCTTGGCTCGTTATTCTGGACCTCAGAGGCATACCTGCATGTCCCTATCAGAAAAAATTGCAGAAGATACCTCCGATTCAAAGCTGGTACAATGCACTACCAATTCTCTGCACTGCCCTTTGGCTTATCTACTCCGCCCATGGTCTTCACAAAGTGCCTGGCACCAGTAATTGCATTTTGCAGACAAAAAGGAATTCAAATATATCCATATCTGGACGACTATCTCATTCAAGCAGAGACAAAGGACATTCTACATCATCTGGCGTTTGTAAAAAGGTTGCTAATTTCTCTAGGGTACACAGTAAATGAAACTAAGTCAAAACTAGTGCCCTCGCAACAGATTATATTTCTGGGTGCCCTCGCAACAGATTATATTTCTGGGTGCCAGCTTAAATACAACTGCCAAGATGGCTTACCTCACGCCAGACAAGTTCAACTAACTCAATATTTTCAATTGCTGGCAAGAAAGTCCCATCTCTCTGCAAGAAAATTCTGCAGGCCCTTGGATTCATGGCATCCTGCAGACTGCATATGAGGAAATTACAATGGTACCTGAAAAGTGTTTGGACTCAACACTCTCACAGTTTAGAAGCAGTAATACCAATGATTCCCTGCCTACAACAGGAGTTTCGATGATGGGCACAGGCATGTCACCTAAACAAGGGTCACCCTTTCACCCATCCCACAACCAGGCAAACTCTAACAACAGATGCTTCGGATTACGCCTGGGGAGCACACATGGCAGGAAAATGCATTCAGGGCAAGTGGACCACAGACCAGATGCATCTTCACATCACATTAATCAAAAAGAGATGTTGGTTGTTCAAAATGCCCTAACAGCCTTTAAGGACTTCTACATCCAGGACAATTACTACTAAAGATGGACAACACCACAGTAATGTGGTACATAAACAAGCAAGGGGGCACTCATTCTTATCCCCTATGCAGGCAAGCCATGACCTTGTGGAACACAGCTCTAACATATCAAGTTCACCTACAAGCACAATTCCTGCCAGGAAAGAAAAATACTCTGGCAGACTATCTAAGCAGAAATATCATGGACCCTCACAAATGGAAATTGAATCCACAAATCTTCAGCATGGTAACGCAAAAGTGGGGATGCCCAGACATAGATCTTTTTGCATCCCCACTGAATTGCCAACTAAAAAAATTCTGCACAAGGACTTCTCACAAACAAGCATAGAAAGTAGATAGAAAGTAGTGAGATTTCTAGCCACGATGTGTGTCTTCTTCTATTAGCTTAGATATTCAAGCAGCAGACACGATGTAAAAACCAATGCCAGTTTATTTGAGAAAATGATGAGCGCTTTCGCGTAGTACTAGCTACGCTTCTTCAGATAACTTTTACAAACAAAAAATGCATTTAAATATCTAATGTGGTGGGATTTTCAACTAATAGCATCAATTATACAATTATATTAAAGTGCTAACATCAAGGACTCGTTAATTAGCATACCTTAATAAACTACTTAGAAATGCTGACGTCTACCTATTGCGAAAGCCAAAAATAATAAATGCAGATGGTTACAGCTAGCTGAATATAGCTCTTTTTCATGTATAGTCAAACAATTTACAGGGCTATAATACTTACTTATATAGGTGAATAAATATAAGCATATACGTGCGTTTTCACAAATTAATATGCACAATTATAAAACAGTTATGTATTTTTGACTATATGATATTACTATATAGCATTTGTATGATACTTCATATATATTGGTGACTAATACATAAATTGTTCTTAATTCTGAAAAATTAATAAACATATAATGTATGCCCTACTCTAAAACCCTATTGAAGTTCATTTATTTCATAATCATTTAAAATGCACATACATTATTTGCTTTCAAAATTAGTATACATTAACTTCCTATTATACTTAGTATATCTCAAAAAGTATCTAAAAAAATCTAAAAATATACATATAAATATACAGATATATAAATGAAAAAAACAAGTAAAGGCATATATATATCGGGTACTAATAATATTTAGTGCTGTATCATAAATTGAGAATAGAGATATTCCATAATAGCACTTAGTACTGAAATAAAATATATAAATATATATATATATATATATATATAAATATATATATATGTGCCTGAACAATCGTAACAAAACAAGAAAATATATACAGACTTACAGATAGAACACTACCCTGCTGTAAAAACAGTAAGCATGTCTAAACATGATCAACTAAATAGTCAGTGATAAACTATTATATATGGATAAAAAAATGTTAAATCCAATTTAGATGTATACAATTACTAGTGATGAATTGACATACTCCCTCTAATAAAATTTAATAAGATTTAATACATGGACTAATCCAAATAAATAAATAAATAGTCACCAAAGCATAATTTAGGGATAAAATGTGTAAAAAAAAAAAAAAAAAAAATATATAGAAAGTGTAGAAAATATATATATTCACTTTCTCCCCATTAATACTGGTTTAATGGAAAGATAGTTGTTAATACCAGGGGGTAAATGTGCTGCTAGTTTTATTATCCAATTGAGTTCTGCTAAGGCTAACTCATTTTCTGTGTTACCCCCTCTTCTATTGTATTGAACTAGTTGCAACACTCTAAAACTAAAACTATGAGTAGGACAATCCATGATGTGCCTTGCTAACGCATTTGTTTCATCTTTCTTGCGGATGTCATATTGGTGATTATATATACGATCACGTAATCTCCTTTTCATGAGTCCTACATAGAAGGCTTGGCATGCCATACAAGTAGCTAAGTATATAATGTTGGTAGTGTTGCAATTAGCATAAAAATAGGGGTAGAAAGTGTAATCTATATAGGGATGTTTATATGGTTGTATTTTTGAAATGTAGTTGCATCTGTTACAATGGTAACATGGGTAAGTTCCCTGAGTCAAAAGTTTGCTCATTATTGTCTTGCCTTTATTATTTGTAACACAATGATCATTACATAGGATCAATTTTAAATTATCACTATTTCTATATTGAAATCTAGCTCTGTTCCCTATAATATCCCTAATATATGTATGCATGGTGAGAACATTCCAGTTGCTAGAGACAACTTGCCGTATGTTGTTAATATCACTAGTATATTTTATAATATAATTAATCTTATCTTCTCTATTCCTGGTCCTATCAACCTTTGTATATGCTCGTTGACCTAAAGAGGATGTATTATGGCCAATGTGTGTAGGATGTAAATCACCCAGAACGTCTTGTCTTATGCCTCTAACCATCTTAGAATCATACCCTCTATTCTTAAACAATACTTCCATAAAGTCCGCTTCCTTCTTCAAGTCGTCCGACTCTACACACAATCTAGAAATCCTAGTGAATTGACTTCTCACTATTCCTTGAAAAGTATGCCTTGGGTGCATACTATCGTATGTCAAAATGGCATTCTTCCAGACAGGTTTCCTATATAGTGAAGATGTAATAGTCCCTCTACATGAAAAGTGTATCTCCTTAGGTGAATACTCTTTGGTAAATCTAAGGAAGTTGGTAGTAGTCTCCAGATACTCCAAGAATACATCAAACATATCTATGGAGCCTTCCCAAATGATGAGTATATCATCCACGAAACGTTTGTAATATCTGACTGACTTAAATAGCTCATGGTTAAACAAATATAGTTTCTCCCACCAATATACTATGAGATTGGCGTATGTATTTGCACAGGGGGTGCCCATGGCCACCCCCCATTGTTGCAAATAATGTGAATCGCCAAATAGAAAAGCATTATTCGTCAGTATGATTTCTAATAGCTGACAGACCAGTATATTTCTTGCATTGGTGAATGAACTTTCCTTAGCCAAGAGTTCTCTGACATATTGTACACCTACGTCATTAGGAATTGATGTAAATTAAACTTTCTACGTCTAATGTAACTAGAAAGTACTGTGGTGATGCTAGATTAAGTTGTACTGATTTTAAACTCTCTAATAGATGATGTGTATCCTTTAGGATGGATGGAAACTTGTTCACTACAGGTCGTAAAATGCTTTCCAAAAAGGTGGATATGTGTGAAGTTACCCAACCATCACCCGATACAATAGGTCTCATCGGGATGGGATAGATATGTTTGTGTATCTTGGGTATACCTTTAATGATAGGTATTACAGGATGCTGTATTAGAAGGTATTCAAATAACTCTACACTTATTTGTCGGCACATCAAAAGGTCTTGTAGAGTATCCTTCACTGTCTGTATAATACTCAGTACTTCATTATAATTTATACTTTTGTAGGTAATGCTATCAGATAACATATTGTTCATATTAATATAATCTAAAGTGTCCAAAATCACAATACCCCCCCTTATCAGCTGGCTTCACAACAACTGCTGAATTAGTTTTAAGATTAGTCAGAGACTTAGATTCTGAACTGGTGAGATTATAATATCTCCCTTTCTTGTTCTTGGTAGAAAACAGTGTGTAATAGTCTCTTTCACAAAGTTTAAGAAAACACTCTACAGGTGGAGGCACAGGCGGTAGAAAAGTGCTCTTGTTTTTAAAAGGTATTGACAATACATTCACATTGGAACCTTCTCTACTGTCTGAAAAATACATTTTAAGACATAATTGTCGACAGAAGAGTCTCGAGTCAAAGTCTCTGTAAGCGTAGCCGAAGAGGCTAGAATAAAATTAAGTCCCCTATTCAGGAGAGTAATACTTGAATTGTCCAATACAAGGTTAGAACAGTTATAAACCAGAGAAATCAATACCTGGTTCTCCTGTTCTGTACTATCTTCTCTTTGGAGTATTTCCACTTTCGGGGACCTCTGCTGTTGGATCGTCCTCGCTCCCGTTGTGTGAACTTCTTTTGATATGGTAAAAAAGGTAAAGCTGTGTTATTTGTCAATACAGTTGTTTTAGGCACAGCTCCTAATGCACGAGTTGCTTGATTACCATGTAATGCCTCCTGGTTAGGAGGGGGTGTGTCGATATTCGAGCAGTCATTGTTGTCAGAACCAAACACTCTAGCCAATGAAGTTTCAGTTTGGCTAGAAGTAACTGCACTGTTCGAAAACATTAAAGATGAATAAGTGGGAGCAGTTGCTTCCTCGCCGATGTTAATTGTGTTACGTTGCTTTGGTAACTGATTGGAAGTGGAAGGCTGCGTGAATTGGGACCTCGGCCAAACAAACACTTGGCATTTTTGAAAATCATTGTGGTCCCTCATTAATTTGCGTTGTTTGGTTATTTTAAGTCCATCACTGAATGCTTTAACTTGCGTGAAGACATGACATAACTTATTTGTACAATACTCTGAACTGAAACGTTCTGTTATTTCCTTGTAAATGGCATCCGTTTTATTCCGTAATTCAGTCTCCAAAGGCTGGAAGTATTTAAGCATTAATCTGGCATAGTTGAAACCTAGCTCTATATTAAGGTCTTGCCACTGCTTGAGTAGCAAGGGATGTGAGTCCCCATAGGTAGGCATGCAGAAAATCCGCATGCCTCTGGGGACCACTTTAAAATGCAAACAAGCATAGAAAGTGGATGCTATTCTGTTCAGCTGGAAAACCTAACAGTTTATGCCTTCCTGCCACTGCCTCTCATTTCAAAGCTACTCCTAAAAGCCAGACAAGAAAAACCACAGATGATCCTGATTGCTCCAGACTGGCCACGCCAGCACTGGTACCCTATCTTAAGGAACTTGGCTCTAGGCTCACCATGGATTTTGCCTCAAATTCCACACCTTCTGACTCAACAAAACAATCAGATCCTGCTTGGTCAGTTCAAAACCCTAAACCTGGCTGCATGGCAGATACATTAGTCACAGACAACACCTCTCTCTAAAGCTGTTATGGATGTCATTCTGGAGGCCAGGAGGCCTAGCACCAGGAAAGCTTACTGAGAAAAATGGAAGAGATTCTGCGCCTGGAACCAGGCTCAAAGCCTTGACTCTCTTGTTCCAAACATTCCTCAGATTTTACAATACTTAACTGAGATGCTGGACAGAGGCCTATCCTTCTCATCAATTAAGATCCACGCCTCTGCCATTTCAGCACATTACATCCTTGGTCTCTCATCCCTTGCTAAAGCAGTACCTCAGAGGGGCTAAAAACATAAGACCGCCCCGGAGAGCACGAACACCAACTTGGGACCTCAATTTCGTTTTGGAAAAACTGGCCCTACCACCTTTTGAGCCAGCCAATACAGCCGATCTAAAATTTTTATCATGGAAAACAGCTCTGCTCCTGGCAGTAACTTCAGCACAGAGTCTGAGCTACAGGCATTCATGGCAATGGAACCTTTTATAATTTTTCATTAGGTCAGGGTATCTTTAAGAACAAACCCTACCTTTATGCCAAAGGTGGTATCTAGTGTGGCTCTTAACCAAACCATCCATTTGCAAACTTTTTATCCAAACCCCCAGAGTAAAGGGGAGAAACTTCTGCATTCTTTGGACATACACAGGCAGCTACGCTTCTACTTGGACAAAACAAAGGCTTTCAGGAAAACTGAGCAACTGTTTGTAGCATATGCTGCAGGATCACAGGGCAAGGCTATCTCAAAGCAGACTATATCCAAATGGATAGGATACTGTATTCGGTACTGCTACACACAGCATGGAAAATCAGTCCCAAATAACATTAGGTTCATACTAGGCTATCTGCCCTAGGGCATTTATAAGCCTAGCCAGAATGTGTTTGACTTTCGCCACCCATTTTAAATTTATTTTGCTATGCCCTTTTTCGAGGTTAGTATACTGTGCCTCTGTCTAACAGTGACACAGAAGTGATACCCGGGGTAAACCTATGATCTCCCATCCACTCATCAAGATTCCTCTTGAAGAGAGTCAATGAGGGAATCTGCCTAACCTGGACTGGGATTTTATTCCAGAGTGAAGGGAGCCTCTGGGTTATGAGTCTGTCCCTCCAGCATGTCCTATTTATTTCAGTGCTGAGGTTCAAGTCTCTCTAGCGCGTAGCTCGATGGGATTTGGATTTTCTGAGGTGCAGCATGTCCATTAATTCCGGGTTGGACATGGCTTTATACGTCAGGCACAGATCGCCTCTAAACAGGCGGTATGCCACTGAGTAGAGCTGGAGTTTCTTTAACCGGGCAGCATATGGCATCTGTTTGAGCCCTTTGATCCTCTTGGTGAGGTACTTTTGGGGTCTTTCCAGTTGCTGCAGGTGTCTGGTAAGGTACATCCCAAAAGGGGCATTGTACTCAATTATGGGCCTGATGAGAGGGATGAGTAAAGAGGCACGATTACCTCCCCCTATCTAGATGTGAATCCCTTCATGATTAGGTGGGCTATATAAAATGTTTTTCTAACCACTTTGGCCACGTGGTTGTCAAATGAGAGATTGCTATCAACTTGGGTCCCCAGGTCCCTAATTACTACTTCTGTACTTAATGGATTACCACCTATGTGGTAATTTGTGGGCACTTTGTTTTTGCCAAAGGGGATGACTATACACTTTTTTGGCATTTAGCTTGAGGCCATGGCTCTCGCACCAGTTGTCTGTTTCTATGAGGCCCTTTTGGAGGATGCTTGTGTTGGCTGGAGAGTCTATTATGGCGCCCAGTTTGCAGTCATCTGCGAACTTGGTAAGCCACAGTCCTTCCGTGTTGGCTTGTACCTCCGAGAAATATATATCGAACAAGAGAGGTCCCAGGACTGTGCCTTGTTGGGACACCACTTGTAACTGGTTTGGAGTCTGACATGGCTCCAGCAATTCTAACCATGTGGGTTCTGTCCTTGAGCCAGTTTGCAATCCATCTAGTGACATAGGGATTTATATTTAAGCTGGTGAGCTTATCTATAATGCCCGAGTGGGGTATTGTATCGAAGGCTTTTGCGAGGTCCAGGTAGGCTGTGTGGACCACCTTCCCCTCTTCAATGGCCTTGGTGACAGTTTCAAAGAAATCAACCAGGTTTAAGAGGCAGGATCTGCCCTTAACAAAGCCGAACTGGGTAGGATCCAGTGTTTGTAGGTCCCCAATATCTTTATTTATGAGGTTCATGATGATTCTTTCCATAGCTTTGCAGACCAAGCTAGTCAGGCTTATGGGGCGATAGTTTCCAGGATCCGTTGAGGCACCACCTTTATGGAGAGGGACCACTGTTGCTGTACGCCACTCTTTGGGCACATATCCTGTAGTAAGGCTGAGATTGAACGGTAGTTTTATGTTTGGGTTTAGCTCTTCTTGGAGTTCATGTAGGACGCAGCCCGGGACACCATCTGGTCCCATTGTTGCTGTGTTTTTTGCTTTGCAGAGGGCGGCTCTTACCTGAGCATCTGAGATGTCAGGGGGGCAGCACTCTGCTGGGATAGATATTTGCCCTTTTGGTGGGAGGGGAGAAGTTTGCGCGGAACCTGTCAGCTAGGATGTTGGCAATGTCTGTGTGTTCGATGTATTTTTTGTCATTTTGGACTAATTCTGAGCATATCTGGGAATTACCACCCAGGTTCCTAACATAACTAAAGAAAGCCTTGTGATTATCCTTAGTGTCCTGTGCAGTTTTTCTCTCAAAGCTGGCCTTAGACAATTTTATGTGTGCCCGTAGCTTTTTGCTAATACTGATCAGTGATGCCTTCCCTTTTTGGGATTTTGCTCAATCATTTAGTAGCTTCCTCCTTCTATTGTATAGTTGTTTATGGCTGGGGTCCACCAGGCAGGACGTCTGCCTTTGGAGGATTGGGTCTTGGTTTTATTTGGGATCGCATGATCCATGCATTCCTGAAGGTGTTCATAGAATGCGTTTATAAAGGATTCTGGGGTCTGGGCCGTATTTTCCACAGGCCCGGGGGCTTTGAAGGATTCCACCTCAGTTTTGAGGAGTGTGAAATTTGCTTTAGAGAAGTTTTTCACTGTGGTTTTCTGGGCAGGGGGTGGGGTCGGGATGTGACATTCCACCAGGGCAACAGCTTTTCTCAGAGGAGTACCTACCAAGGAAATTTTGGAGGTGGCAACTTGGAGTTCAGTGCACACCTTTACCAAGCATTACCACCTGCCTCTTTACTCTAAATCCAGAGCAGGATTTGCCACTGCAGTTCTGCAGGGCTTCATAACTAATCCTAACTCTTTTTTTTTATAGACCAGCCACCCAACCCCAGCTTTGGGATTCTACCCAAGTGTAATGACTGCAGCAGTGTAACACGATGAACACAGTATAGTTTTGTACCTACCATAAATGTAGATGTTAGAGTGTTCACACTGCTGCAGTCCAGGTTACCCTCCCTCCATCCCCTCTGAACTAGCTGGGCTTATCTATAACTTTCTATCCTATACAACCTTTGGGGTGTATTTGCTGGTAACTGAAGGTATTGTTTTTATTGTATATTTTTGATTAGCAATATGTATTGCCTACCTACTTGAGGGCATCTGCCATCTGGGGCAAGAAAAACCTGAAGAAAATGGCGTCGGATGCATCTTGTATACCCCTGGCGCACTGATATCAGAGAAGAAGTGACAGCAACCGACGCTGGACCAAGACTTTGGAATTTGGGCCGACTGCGGGACCGCCTGACAGCAGGATAACCGAAGTGTAATGACTGCAGCAGTGTGAACACTCGAACATCTACATTTATGGTAGGTACAAAATTGTACTTTCTCTGCACTGCCCTTTGGCTTATCTACTGCTCCCAGGGTATTCACAAAGTGCCTAGCTCCAGTCATTGCATTTTGCAGGCAAAGAAATATTCAAATGTACCCATACATGGACAATTGTCTAATTCAGGCAGAAAGCAAGGACATTCTTTTGAGTAATTTGACCTTTGTTAAACGAAAAGAAATCCCACCTGGTACCCTGTCAACATATATTCCTGGGAGCAAGCTTGAATGCAGCTTCCCAGATGGCTTTCCTCATGCCAAAGAAACTGATTCATTTGACAACTTCAAACATGTGGCCACACAAACCCAGCTATCTGCAAGGCAAATACTGCAAGCCTTGGGGTTCATGTCCTCCTGCATTCTTCTAATTCCATATGCAAGGCTGCATATGAGGAAACTACAATGGTATCTCAAAAGCCTATGGTGTCAACATTCACAGGATCTAGAAACAAGGATTCTTATCATACCTTGCCTACAATTGGAGTTCCTTTGGTGGGCAGATGTCTGCCGCCAAAACAGAGGACTACCATTCACATTACCCCCTGCCGCCCATATCTTAACAGATGCATCAGACTATGCATGGAGGGCTCACCTGGCAGGGAAGTGCATTCATGGCAAATGGAACCAAAGTTAAATGAACCTGCACATAAATCAAAAGGAAATGTTAGCTGTATAGAATGCTCAGACAGCCTTCAAGGACCACATTCTTCCAGGATGGCTAATGGTAAAGACGGACCGCGCCACTGTCATGTGGTACATAAGCAGGGGGGGTATCCATTCTTACCCCCTCTGCAGATTAGCCATTGCATTGTGGAACATGGCCTTGAGCTGCCAAGTGAGTCTACAAGCTCAATTCCTGCCAGGAAAACTAAATACATTGGCAGACGGACTAAGCAGAAACCTTCTGGACCCACACGAGTGGAAACTGGAACCAAGGATTTTCAACATGTCAAGCAAATTGGTGGAGCCTAGATATAGACCTGTTTGCCTCCCTCCAGAACCATTAACTGGACAAATTTTGCACAAGGATTCCCCACAAGCTAGCTTGGCAAGTGGATGCTCTATCCTTCAGCTGAAAAAACCTATCAGTTTATGCCTTTCCTCCTCTGCTCTCCAAGGTGCTACTAAAGATCAAACAGGACAAGCAAAGGACAATTGTAATTGCACCAGACTGGCCTCTCCAACACTGGTGCCAACTCTTGTGAAGTGTCACACTTGGCTCCATGGCACCTGCCTCAGACTCCTTCCCTGTTATCTCAGCAGGAGAACCAGATTCTGCACCCTCAGCTGCCAGCCCTGAACCTAGCAGCCTGACTAATTACCTTGTCTCTCCTTTACCATCCCTCAGTAAATCAGTGATGGATATCATTTTAGAGGCTAGGTGGCCTAGTACTAGAAAATCTTATGCTGCAAAATGGAAAATATTTTGTGCCTGGAACCAATCTCAAGGAATGAATGCAGCAGTGCCCAATTTACCTCAGATTCTACAATACTTGACTGAGATGCTTCATTAAGGGCTTGTCTTTTATTTTCCTCCATCAAAATTCATGCCTCAGCCATTTCAGCTCATTATAGCACAGAGCCTCCCCTCTTCTCTCACCCACTGTTCAAGCAGTTCCTCAGAGGGGCCAAAAGTTTAAGGCCACCCAGGAGAGCTCCAACTCCAGCCTGGGATCTTAACTTTGTCTTGGAGAAACTCACTCTTCCTACTTTCGAGCCAGTGGCTACTGCAGATTTAAAATTTATTTCCTTTTAGCAATCACTTCTGCAAGAAGGGTATCTGAATTACAGGCCCTTATGGCAGTGGAACCTTTCATCATCTTTCATGCGGACAGGGTGTCCCTCAGAACCAGTCCCTCCTTCATGCCCAAGATGGTATCCAGTGTGGCTCTTAATCAGTCCATTCATTTGTCTACCTTCTTTCCTAACTCACAGAACAAAGGGGGACAGATACTGCACTCTTTAAATGTACACAGACAGCTTAGATTCTGCTTGGACAGGACTAAACCTCAGAGGAAATCTGAACAACTGCTGGTGGCATTTGCTGCAGGGACAGAGGGGAAAAGCTATGTCAAAGCAAACCTTTTCAAAATGGATAGGCCACAGCATTCATTTCTGCTGGTTATGCTTGGATACCTTTCAAGATGGAAGGGAACTACTATTTAGCCTAAGTTGCAAAAAGGTTTTGCAGACCTGTTTTATTTTATGACTTTATGCTGAATGCTTGATGGTACATAGTGATGGTATACTATTATTGTAATTGAAATTTTGCATGTTTTAAGTTTAATTTTTAATCTGAATACAGAAGTGGCTTTGTTTCTTGAAAACGGTCATACCATGTAATTTCCAGAGTTCTTGTAGATTTCAATGTGACTGTTTTCTCTCAAGTGAGGTTCAGTCTTACAGTGCTATTGCCAGAAATCACAGGGTCTCATGTTCCTCTTAGCAGAAATCTTTATGTAGATAAAGTATATGTGGTTAACAGGGTCCAAACATTTGAGTCCACATAACATTAAGCCTGAGATACTGCTGGTAACCTCACTTAAACCATGGTGACCTGGCTGTCTAGCTAAGCAACCACAGTTAAACCACTTTAATGCTGTATATTGTATTTATTTTTTTAGTGTATCGCATTAGAACAGTGTAATTTACATATGTAGCAGCGCAATTATTAGCATCACAGTCTAATCTGATAATTAGTAAAAGCCTTAAAAAGGTATTCTGAAAATTTATATTGTCCCTCGTGGCATATCAGAGTTGAGTATATTAGTGTCAGTGTAAAATGTAATACAAACTGAATATAAACAAAGCTGTAATAGTTTAGGCCTTGAAGCACTGAAGTCTAAAACGTATTTTTAGTCTGAATCCAGTTTATGTCCTTTTAAAGTGTATTCTCTCTGTTTGGACTGTGGAGTAGAATGAAGTTGCTGGCAGGTGAGACATACCAGAGTCTCTGAGTAATGACCAGTTTTACAAGGCAAGGAGTGTAAAGCTGTTCGGAGCTGCAGCTAGGTCAAGTCTTGGGCAATCCCTAAACTGTTGCCCCCTCAAGCAATATGAAGATGCTGAGGAATTTAAAAAAGATTCTGGACTGCAAAAAAGATCTTGTGCAAGCTTCTTGCTACAGTTAACATAGTTTTCATAAATTCTGGTACTCAAAGTGACAGTCCTACCCCCTAACAGTTTGTGCACATGGTAGCACCTACTTTGCCCTGCCTTTGTTACAGTACTGAAGCGGTTTAATTTTACTTAAAATTTATATTTTAAAAGTTTGCTCATTTCTTGTCTGGAACATGTATCAAATACCAGACCCTTTCCACTACAGTATCAGGTGATGCAAGCAAGTAACAAACCCGTTAAGCTGCAGCGTTGACAGGAGCTGAAATGATCACACATTTTTTTGCACTGCCACCTGGCATCGCCAGAGTTGCAGGAGAGTGTCATCAGGGGATCAGACAGCATTTAGAGTAAGGGAAAGCCCCTATTCTCCCCAGACTTTACATGTTACCATTGTGTTACTGGTACTTATTTCTAGAATGTGCCTTACTTCATGGACTTTACAGTTCTGTCCCTTTGTGATTGGGTCTCGAGTCAAGTATAAGACTTCCCAGGTTGGAGTACTATAAAACTGGTGTTAAACACCGTAGTTTGGGCTGTCCTGTAGTACAGAACCTCTTTGTGTTACCATTTTACTTTGCTGCACAGCCTTGGTCTAAAGGGCCTGCTATTTGCCTACTGTCCATTTTCAAAGGGCCTGCTATTTGCCTACTGTCCACTTTCATTGATAACCAAAGTACTGGAGATGAGAAGCGTCATCTTCTTCAACCATCTCGACTAAAGACAGACAAGGACTTGGACAAAGTAGTATCTAAAACTTTCTCAGGCTGTTAACTCCTCCTCCTCTGAATGTGAGCTTCCTTTACAAATATCTTTTGCAGGTCGTAAGCCTTGTATATGAGAAATGGCCTCTGGCTGCTCATTGAGGCTTTTTTGTTGCTTTTTGTGACTAAAACAAAATTGCTAGTTTTCTTACTCCTTCTGCCCCCCAACCCCATTTATTGTTACTTTACTGCTTTCTGTCTGTGCTGCAGTTTCCAGATCAGTCTGTTCCAGTTTTTTGATCTTTGAGTTTGACCGACTTAATCTCCCCTTGCCCACTTTGGGCTTTTCACCTTGCTCTCTCAATTTGTGAGGTTTGTGATTGGTTATTGCCAACCTGTTAGTGTATTGCTGAACTCTTAATCTTAAGGTAGTATTTTTCCAAACTGTTAATATTGCATGTTGTCAATTACACAGTTTTACACTATATTTTACACTATTGTACACATTCTAACTAAGCCTAGTTACTGCTTGCACCACCAGATGTAATTATGTCATGCCAGCACATTAACATTATTGCAGGATACGTTAGACTTCCATGTTTGGCCGCAGTTTATACTGCAAGCTTTTTTTTGTTGTTTTACTTTGACATTAAAACAGAAACTGCTTTTCAGTAAAATAGTGCGCCTGCTTATGAGCTCCAAGATCTATGAAAAATAATTGCACTTGGTCTTAAAAGAAAACTGCTGGGATTTTTGGTTTTGCTTTTGACAATTATTTTCTACTGGGTTTGTTCCTTTGCTTTGTGTGTGTGTCAGTGCTTCTTGTACTTCTCTTGTGGATAATTACTGGAGGTTTTGATAGGCAGAAAGGTATTTAACAAGTGTCAGTTGTGGTGAACTAAAAAAAAAAAAAAATGTAAGAAGCACAAATGTGGAGAAAAAAATGCCACCCCAGGACAGGTATTTGCTTTGTGTTTGTTGTTTGGGGAAGCTTAGTTGGATAAAGTTTGTGATACTTGTAAATCTTTAGTCCTGCTTCTGCAATTGAATGACTGATTTAAGCTGATTTGTTGAAACAGAGTAAGCGTCCTTCCCACCACTCCATACAACTAGCAACCATGAGAAGAATGTCAAGACCATTGGTTCAGACCCAAAAGTATTTTATTATCTAGCACCTCGCTACAAAACCTTCCAGGAATTATTTCCACCACTGTTGAGGTTTTGACTTAAAGCTGCCTTTTGGGGTTGACCCGAGAAGTTAGAGACTGCGATTTCAGAGGTAAGGAACTTAAGTATGTGCTGCTGCTGTTGTGTCTTTTGGCTTTTCCCGGTTAGGGGTCGCCACAGTGGAACTCCGGTCCGCTAATGATTGGCAGTAGATTTTTACGTGCCGAGTTGCTGGCCTTGACGCACAACCTTCAACGAAGGTACGCCCATTCACGCATGTCTCCACACACAAGATGCTCTAGCTGAGAATCGAACAGGACAATGTCTTACTAAGGAACTTAAGTATGTGTATGATATAGAAAAGATGCATTCCCTATCCAGATACCAGTTTGAAGACGCCTAGGACATAGACTCCACTGAGGTCTCTTCCTGGTGGGTGTTACTCCATGCATAATGTTATTTGTGTGAGAGCTCTCTCAAGTGTTTTCCCTTCGTCAGATCTTCAAGTTAGAAACATTTTTGTGACTTCTAGACATCGTTCTGACAGGTCTTTGAGATCTCACCACAGAGCTTCATTCCCTTTTGAAATTACAGATGGGGAACTGAGGAGTTTTTGATGTCCAATAAATGACCCCTCACGACCCTCCCCCCACTAACATGGGTGCAGTTAAAGATTTGTCTTTCTTGCTAGATTTCTGTTTGTTCTCTCTGCTCCTTGATGAGCTTCTAACAGGTTCTGGTCCCTGTGAACCCAGCTTTGGCCCATAGACTCATGTCAGTATCTGGTGGAGATTTTTTTTTTTAAACAGTTATTTAAAATATCACTTAAGACATGGGCACACACCTAATAGAAAAGACAACAAACCATATTAACTTTTTTTCTGTTTACACACACGGTACATTACATGTTTTCTTTGTAGCAACTGTCTTTCAGTCCAACGTCACATAAATCGTTCAATCCCTGTCTTCCCTTAAACCTCACTCCTCTTCCTGAGCATTATTCTGCTTGTGTTTTTCCCTTTTCCCCACAGATTCCATTTAATTTCTGTGTAATAATTAAAATGTAGTTGGCTTAGATTTTGAATTCTATTTTCTAATAATTGCTTTTTTAGCAGCCAACAGAATTAAACGTAATATGGCCTTACTATGTCTAGGCAATTCAGATCCTATGTCCCAGCTCAACATGATCATTTCTTTAGCTACAGACATATGCTCCCCTAGTATTTCTGGCAGAGTTCTCTGTAGGGATTTTTTAAAATTTGCCAACTGATTGCACTCCCAAAAACATATTCCCATTTACCCCTTACTTCTCATCCCTCCTCCAACATTTGCTATATACCTACAGAAAAATCCTTTGATGCCTGCTTGGTGTATAAACCTGCCTATGCAATCACTTCCAAGCAAAAATCATAACTGTTCTGGACATTGTTGCATACTTGAGCCATTCATGTTTTCCTATTGTTCCCTTATGAATTGCTTTTTTCCGGTCTCTTCTAATCTCCTCTGATAGTCTTTCAGTTATCATGCAATATTTTATATGCCCTACTAAGTATCCCCCCCCCTTTTTTTTTTTTTATGTAGCGTTCTATATTTGACTATAAACTGTACAAGAGCAGAGCTTTCACTCAGGACTCCCTTATCCTTTTCTCTCTGCTTATGCTCTGTTCTCAATCTCTGATGGGGAATGCAGTCTCTAACCTGCATTCCAGGCTTCTTGTTGGCCTCATTCCATTCTGTTACATTTCCCTCTCTAGTTATTTGCTTCCAATACCTTGGTTTGTTTGCCAGTTTTCTCTACTTACTTCCGACCTCCTCTTGCCTTTTTTCTGTACCCCTGCTTGCAGTCATTCCAATTGGCAAAATCCTCCTCCATTCACATATTGGCATAGTTCTTGGAATATGTTCTGCAACTTTAAGAATGTAATACTCTGTATGGGATGGTGGTCTTTTTGAGGATCTGCATCCAAAATCACTGATTTCTTGAACCCCCCCCCCACTTCATCAGCCTTTTTCACTTTGAACTGTAACCTTTCTGTGTTATGTTTGAGCCTTTACTATGTAGCTTTAAAATATCCCTGCAAATCGGGTAATCCTAAACCACCTTGTTCTACTGGGAAGATCAGCTTACTCCACTTAACTCTTGCCCTCATTCCTTCCTAGATAAATTCCTTCAACTCTGTTAGTGCCCACATCTTTCCTCTGGTTGGTGTATTAAAAAAAACTGTTCCCTGTAGAACACTTAGGGCTTGTATCTTGCCATCCCTATACGAAAACAAGAACTTCCAGTTCTTAAGTTTTGGAATTGTCTTTTGATTAGTCTCTTCTCCTGTATCCTTAGCTGCCATAACAAAAGTCTTTTTAATCCATACTTCTAAATATGAGTGTGGGTATTGCTGAACCAGGTCATGAGTGGGTACATAATTTATGGCTATAGCCTTTGTTTTATCTTTAATTTTATATCCTGAACAGACTTGAAACAAGTACAAAATAATGACTGTAGATAAAGCCCACTCTTCTTGATTACCATACCAATCATATCCTTTAATTTCCTAGTTCTGTATTTTCTGTGGCAATGGCTCTAAATAAAAAGCAAATGAAGGGGAAAGAGGACACCCCATGCCCTGTATCACTTCCCTTGGTGTAGACTGTCAAGTCGATTTTGAGTTTCAAACTCTACCATAGGATATTTATTCTGGGATTGGGACCAGCCTTCTTACTGTTGATGTCAACCCCTGTAATTGTCAGCTTTGGTCACTCTACCTCACTTCTGCTGTCTTCAGGGGATGGCGTTGTGGACCTCAGTGAAGGCGTAGCTTATTCAGGATACAAAGGGTGGTAGGTCACTGATGAATGCCTGTGACTTGCAAGGGAAGTCTAAGTGCAAAATAAAGGCTGTGGACTGTTAGGAGTCTCTCCTTCTGAATGTATAGTTGGATAAAGTGAAAAATTAAGCATTAGTCCCTCTAGGGCGAGACAAAATTTGGGTAAGTTTTAGGGATGATAAAGCAAAAAGGGGAGTTAGACTGCAGGAGGCCTTCCCTTTTCCTCTCCTTTGTGCCTTTTCATTGGGTGGTCTGTCTAGTCAGTAATATGGTTTGGATGCGGTTAAAACCAAGTGGGAGAATCTTGTTAACACGCCAGTACTAAAGAAGGTAGACTGGCTCCTCCATCTTCCCAAAGATTGGAATTGCTTGGGAGAGACACCTAGGAACAGATTCTGTTGTTGGAATTGCAACCCTTTAGGCAGCAAGTCCACAGAGTCCAGTTGTCAGTCCATCAGAGAGTCTTAAATTGCAGATAGATATATAATGTGTTTGTACCTTGTATGAGCTTGTGGTAAGGGCCATAAACTACTAATCTCTCATTTTTGCTCTCTGTGAGATCTGGTTAACAAAAGGAAGCTATCACTGGAGGGATCAAATGGGGAATTGAATGCGTGATTAGCAGACTTAGTTGGTGGCCATGTCCTCCATTGCCAGCTTGCTATACGCACAGCCCACAGTTGTGTACTGTGCAGCAGGCTCAGACTGTCATCCACTGTCATGCCTGACTGTGTCTTGTGTATTTCTGAGTATATTAAAGCAGCTTTATTAATACCCCTTTGTAGATCAGTACTGTGCCACCTGCAGTTAAGGCAGAACTTGAGAACTCAACAGAATGGCAGGACCGTCACTGCTGTTGTGCAATTTAAAAAGTCATCCTGCTGTCCAGAATAAAGTAGAGCCCACCTCAGTTTTGGTACTGACATAGTGATCTGCAAAGAAATTACCCGTTTCCAGGAAGAGCTGATATAGCCATGGATAGAATTGTTACAAGCCCACAGATTATGATGATTGGCAGAACCAGAGCTGTTCTGCTGTGTGGGATAGATTATTGATCCCTTGTGTATTGCCCAGTTGTCTTTTTGGTCCCTCCGGTTAACCATGTGACTTGTTGTTATGAGGGACAGGTGGATCAGGACTGTCACTATACCAGGATCCACCCCCCTGTTCAAAAAGAATGCACAGAAAAGGAGGTTGTAAGCTTTCATGCAAACATGAACAATTTGAGATTTCCTCAATTAACAAAATATTTGTTTGCTTTAAAGATTCTTTTTTAAGCTCTACAGAAGGCTGAGGAAATTAGGCTGTTCTTAATGTAAGGACCAAATCTTGACCTAAGCAGCCTAAACTGAAATATTTTAAGAGTCTTTTGAAATAGTCATGGTGCAGTCCAGCTTTCCTTGTTTGTCAGATGTTGACTGGATGTGTTTTTTGGACATCCAGATTGCCTTTCTACACTTTAAGCTAACATAGACATGTCGTCCTGCATAGGAGCCATCCAGTTCTGAGCACTTCCACTGGTGCTTATTTCACTTACCAGAAAATTTTGCAAATACATCTCTGTAGTGAAACAAAAGGCTGCTAAGAGTAACTGTGTTTTCATTTCTTGGACAGGTGGGTCCTACCTGCCTCCTATGACTGATAGTCTTGTACAAGTGTGAAACTGTTCTCTCTGTCCCAGTCATTTGGGATTATTGTGAACACAGCAGAGTCCCAAATGGAGCCCACACAAATTATATTTATCAGGTGCATGCTTGGGTACTCCCTCCTCCAGGGCATTTAGTCTTGGACAGTCCCCACATCTACAAAACAGCATGAAGCATATCATCCCATCTCTGATGGTTCCTGTTTGCCTGGTTCTCTGCAGTGAACCTTGAAGATGCAGTGATCTCTGCTCCACAAATTGCATGTCTGTACTAGCCGGGGCATCCAAAACCTTTAATATGCACAAATGGGTGATTATCTGTGGTCAGAACCTTTGAGCTGCCGTGTTAGTTGTGGGGGTCACTGCAAGTACCTCTACCTTTGGGTAGGGGGTGGGGTATTATCAAGGGCAGACCTTCCAAGATGTATCATGTGACGGAGACCATTCTGCACATTAGTGTTCTTGGAGTCATGGTGATCTTTCACTCTTCTGCAGATATTCTGTTTAACTGCATGTTAACTCAGTTCTTGTAAAGGTGAAGAGACCCTTCTTACCAAGTCATGACTGTCCTATCATATCACTCAAACTGTTAGTGCAAGAAGTCTGGACAAAGCCTGACCAGATTTTTTTTTTTGGGGGGGGGGGTGGACAAAGGCCCAAAAATAGGGACATATTTTTAAATATTGCTCTTGCAAACTTAGAAAGTTGCTAGATTAACAAGGTTTTTGTTGACATACATTTTGCGGAAGGATTTAAAGTCAAATTTGTATGTATGTCCTTATTTAGTGGCTTCAGTCCTCAGATCAGCTCGGTGATTTGCCAGAAATCCATAACGTTTATGAGGAATAGACCAAAAAATATGGGGTAAAAATCGGCATATTCTGCAAAAATCTGGACAGTTGAGTGGTATGTTGACCATATCTCGACTTCTCCCCAGAGACTAAATACCAAAAAAAGTACAAGTAATTGGACACGTTTCTGCATTGAGCTGTTGCTAGAGGTGTGGACCCATTTACTGCTAATCCATCAGCTACACTAAATTGCTTCTTACAGACTTTGTCTAAACCAGTGCTACTGAGTGTGGACCATAGACTTGTGCCAGACTACAAACTGACTGTTGCCGGTCCATGAGATTTTTCTGTTGCTGCATTTCTTCACTTAAAAATATATTTATTTTTAAAAGCAGAAGTAAAATGTAAACGACCAGTGGAGCTCTTTAGCTAGGGTTTCAATGCAGAATGTTGGAGATGATTGGTTAATTGCACTGACCTTCCAAAGGTCAGGACAGTGCATTTAACCAATCAATTTCAGCTTTTTCATGCTGTAGTAGAAAGCCTGCAAATATAAGAGTGACTAGATGGTCTCTAGCTCATTGGGAAGTAGCTGCTGGAAAATATGGCAAGTGTTTTTTTTTTGTTGTTTTTTCCCCCCTAGTCTTCCTCAATAGTGGATTTACTGGGGAATGTATGAGTTTCAAAAACGTGTTTTTTGTCTCGCAAATCATTAAGTACTGCAGTCACTCTAAACAGATATTTGAGTTTCGGACTTCATGTTCTTTAGCAGATTTCGAAGTGCAATTTCTTTAGCTAAGCGGTTGAGAGGCCAGAGTTAGTTCGCAGTGGATTGACTTGGTTCTGGCAGCAGTGAGCTGAAATGCAAATTGGGTCATTTTTTTGCACATCTGATAACTTGAGATGTATATATAGTCAAACAAGTGGAAGTAATTGATGGGTATGGTTTGTGTGTGTGCGCGCAGTGGATACTGCTTTTAACTGTCCCCGATCATGTCTCATGTTTTGGTGTATTCCTCAAAAATTTTTTTTGGTAAATTGTTGCAGACTGTAGTCCCTAATTAAGGACAGATATGCATTTTAGTTTTTATATCCTTCAGAAAATGGTTTCAAGTGAAAAACTAATTGTCTACCTCTGCCTTAACACACCTATTTGGTGCAGTCATGGTAGTCGCATTGGTCAGATAGAGACAAGGTGTCGAAAATCAAGAAGGAAATCAGCCAGTAGGTGTACTTTCTTCATTGCCTGGCATCGGGTACTGTAGTCCGTTTGTTTATTTCATGTTTTATAGAAGTACTAATATCTGGTCCTTCACGCACTGATCTAAGGCTACTCCTCCATTGAAGCTTGTCTACCAGCTTTAGGTTTTCCTAACGGTGCTGCCTGTTTATTGCTGGCATCCTTTAAAGGTTTTGTAAAACCTTCCTTGGATGTACCTTTCTGTTGTGTACCCTAACACTTCAATACTTTGCATGCCTGGTGGCCATCACTTCAGCATGTACAAGGCTTGCAACTCATTTTCTTGCAGATGTGGCTCTAAAGTTATGTGTTCAACTTTCATTTATTCCCAAAGCTAAACAATTGGAGATCATTAACTTAGTGGCCTTTTAGTGACCCAGGCAAGTGTGATTTATTTATTTTTTTCCATGTTTTGTTTGCTGATTTACACCTCCGATAGTCTTCCTTGATCCCCATGCACTGATACCTGAGAGTTTGGCTGTTCCAGTTAAACTAGTTACCAGATTGGATGTGTTTTTTAAATAGATCAGTTTATATCACTTTTTTTCTCAATGTGTTTCAAATGTAAAAAAAAAAAAAAATGGGATTGGTGGAAAATTTCTGTTTTGGCCCCTAAAAGAGACCGAGATGTTTTTGTCCCTTACTCATGGCTGTATTCTCTAAGTTTTGGATGAAATATCTCTGATACTGACCTTGGCTGTTTCTCTGAGGTTAATTTTGCATCTGTTTGACTTCCACAAAGACCTAGACTCCAACTCCTCTTTTACATTATAAAGACCTTCTTGGTTCTTTTCTTTCTTTGGTTTTCTGTTCTGAGATGAAGGTTCACATGGGGAGATTTACTTGGTATTTTGGAAAAGCTTACTTTTCCTTCCTTTTATTCATTTACTTGTTTTGGAGAATGCTGTTTATGTCGTTGTTGCCTCAGCTAGGTAAATTGAGATGAGCGTTGTGGGTTATCAGCCTTACCTGGTCTTTGTTTTTATAACAAGTTTCACTGAATACTAGTCCGTCCTTCCTGCATAGGGTGGATACTGAGATTATTTTAAACTTGGGTCCTTTACCATTTTTTCTCACATCACTCTAACCAAGGAAAGTATTTTTTCACTGCATGGGTGCTCAAAAACAACTTGTGTACTCTGGCCAAGACTAAACCCATTTTATAAGATGGTCTTCTTTGTGGGCCTGTGTTGCAGTCCTAACTTATTGGCTGCACCTGTTGTCCAGTCTGGATTTTAGATAGGTGACATCCATGATGATAGTCATCGTCCTTTACAAGTTTGACTCTGGAGAGTCTGTTGCAGTTCCCTGTCTTTGATTGCTGACCATACTTGTCAGCCGACATCTAAGAAATTGAATTCCAGGTATGAGGTGTGGAAGTATGTCTGCTATGGAGAAGATTACCAGGTGTGCCTTCAAGCAGCAAGTGAAGCATAAAGACTTCCACGTCCAGTTTGTTTTCTATATAGCCCTTGTATATATTATGTGCCGAAAGAGGGTACAGCAGTGTGGGCTTTTTATGCCATCATTTTCATGAACCATTTTGAAAGCCTGTATGTTTGGAGTTTTTTGCACAGCATGTAGTCCTCTATAAAAGTTGTATAGATTTGATTTTTATTTGCAAGGGTGAGATTGGCGGGTTCATGGATGATTTAAATAAGAATGTTTGGTTTGCAGTTTACTTACAAAACTGATAGAAATGTCATGCAGTTTTTGGATTTGGAATTTTTTTGTTTCCAAAGGGGATTATGTCCAGTATACACTGTTTTTTAAAGAAACTGCAGTGAACAATTATTTAGCAGCAGATGGCCTGCATCCCCCGCATTTATTGGCTTCTTTACCCTGTGGGGAATATAAGCGGGCTTATGACAGTACATTTGATAAATCCAATATACA
This sequence comes from Protopterus annectens, assembly GCF_019279795.1. Lineage (NCBI taxonomy): Eukaryota > Metazoa > Chordata > Ceratodontiformes > Protopteridae > Protopterus > Protopterus annectens. The sequence continues at coordinate 27,169,723 of NC_056728.1, read as the reverse complement.
TCATGAATATTCTAAAGTCCAGGGGAAGCTTTTGGACATGGGATACAAAGTTGATATTTTAAGGAAAGCTGAATGTAGATTTGGTGGTTGTGAAGCGAGGGCACATTCTTCACATGGTGGTAGTATGGGGAGTTTGGTTACTGGATTAAGAAGGATGGCCGATATGGCAGGGGATAATGGATTTTATTTTGTGTAACCAAGTACTCCCCATTTTCAGATACACTACACTAAGGAAGGTTTTGGAGAGAGTCTGGCCTGTGGTGTATGAAGACCCAGCCCTTTAGAATATATTTGCAGGTAGGATAACTTTCTCGTATAGCAGGTTTTTGAACCTGAAGGAGCTTTTGAACATGGAAAACTTGAAAGTTGGATGGCGGTTGGGTTGTTACCCGTGTGGTAGATGTAAGCTATGTAGCCGGGCCAGAAATTTAGAGGAGACTCTTATTAACAATCAGAGATGTAAGGCCATATCATGTGAGGTGATTTATATTGTAGATTGTGGGTGCACACCTATCAGTTGGTATATAGGCCAAACCAAGCGGATAGCCAAGGTGCGCATCATGGAACACCTTAGGGATATTCAGAATGCTAAATTGGAGAATCCAGTGGCAAATCATTTTCATGACTGCCACGGGGGGGGGGGGGTCTGATAGTAGTTTATTTTTTAGTGTTTTGGCCAGGCCCAATTATACTGGGGGAACGGACTTTAATTAGTAAATTATCTTGGTTGGAATCAAAGTTTATCATTAATTTTGGTACTTTGAGACAAAAGGGTTTGAAACAGGTAGTTAATGTTTGTGTTCTGTAAAGTTATGAATGGTCAGCATAACTTGTTACAGGGCACAATATAAATAGGAGATGGGTGTTTAAGGTTATAATGATTTCTTCATTTTATTGCATTGTATAGTGAAACAATGGAAGCAAAAATGAGGCTTGCTTCGTGTATAATGCATTTTGTTAATTTTTGTCACAATACATAAGGTAATTGGGGATATATATTGGGATATACATTGTTGGGAACTGTGTTCAAGTGTCAGTTTGTGATTATTCAAGGTGAATTTACTAATCCATTTAATGGAATGTTCAACTGAATAATTGTTTTAGATGATTTAAAAGGGAGGTAGATGTTACAATTCATTCCCTTGAAGGCCATGGGCTGAGGTACCAGGAAGCATCATTAAAATTTCACCATTTTATTTTGTGTGTTTTTTTATTCCTTCCAATGCCTTTTGCTTGTTCGTATATTTTTTTGTTTTCTATATAGACCTGGGTTATGACCAGGAATTTCATCTGAAGACAATAGAAAAAGCAGGAAGCTCTCCAAGCATACCAGGCCAAGTGAAGACTCGTTGCTCTGTTAAAAATCATCTGACATGTCTTCAGGCTCGCTGCAGCGCAGTGACAGACATTCACACTCTTCCCCCAACAAATCCAGGAGGAGGAAAGGGAGACCCTTGGCTTTCAAGTTGAATGGAATTTGCCTCCAAGGGCACCAGCTCTGTAGATGAATTCAAGCAGCTCCCGGCCCTCTTGCTGCTACTACGGAGGTCTCTATCTGTCTCCACATCTGTCAGATGCTACCTCATTGAAGTTTGTCTTGGACCACCGTTTGATTATCAAAGAATGAAAGGGTGGGATTCCAACCATTGCTGTCAGAGAAGTTGGCTGTATCTTTAAGATAAAGGATTCTCTTTATATGGTTCCCAAATCCCTGGCAGTCATCTCTCCACATAAGACCCCAGTATCTGCACCAGAGACTCTTCTTTTATTGAGAGAGTTGCTCTAGGTCAGTCTGCCTGATCCAGCGCCAGCCAGTTTTCTCAGGGATTCCTTCAGTTTCTTTGTAGCTGCAGCCACATTTGGAACAGTCTCCTGTGTCCGGAGTCCCTCTTTCTAAGAGCGAAAGAGTGTCTGTGTGTCTGTGTGTCTGTGTGTCTGTGTGTCTGTGTGTCTGTGTGTCTGTGTGTCTGTGTGTCTGTGTGTCTGTGTGTCTGTGTGTCTGTGTGTCTGTGTGTCTGTGTGTCTGTGTGTCTGTGTGTCTGTGTGTCTGTGTGTCTGTGTGTCTGTGTGTCTGTGTTGTCTCAACTCCAAGAGACTTTATTCTCTGATTCTGAAGAGGAGTAACTGGACTAGACCACAGGCTTGGCTTTCTTTTTCCCCGAAGGCTTTGACACCGATAGTGAGGACACTATGGTCTCTAATTCTCCACCAGAGAGCATATAATTTGGGGACAATGTCTCAGTTGAGAAAAAACTTCATTGGCAGTCTCGGGAGGCTTTGGACTCTTGGAAAAGATACTGAGACTTTCTGGTTCATGGGCCTCCTAAACTCTAGTGGCTGACCCTCCTCTCCAATAAGCCCTTTTGTGCGTCTTGCTTTACTGCATCCTTGGAGTGAAATTTCCAATCCCAACCTAACAACCATGCACATTCCCAGGAGCCTGAATAGATTAGATTTTATGGGATCCTCACAAGTTTCTGTACAATAAACTTATTGCAGAACCAGATATAATCTGGCTCTAAATAAATACTGACAGGAAAAGCAGATCGCATGGTAATTTTGAGGCAGAAGGTATACAGCTGAGGAACCCTGGCCTTCAGGCCCCTGATTTTCAGACTTGCATGATGTACTAGGACAATATCATTAAGCAGCTCCAGGATGGTTGTGAGGAGAGCGCCGGATGAAAGTCTCAAGTGAGCTTTAATTAACAAAGCTTGGACTGCTCTGCAGTTGGGGCTACGCTTAATATCTGTGTGATACTGTGTAGATACAGCATATTCAGGGCTGCTGCAGCAGGGTTCGTTATTAGGACAAAGTTCTTTGTTGACTGCCCAGAACCCTGTTGGGGGACATGAATGCTCAACACCCTAATGCCCCCTTATGTAAGGAGTTGCTGTTTTGGACTTCATCTTGTAGTGTGTTTAAAAAGCTGCAGGATGAGGGGAAACTGTAGATTTGGTCCAGAACATGTATTTGGGAATAAGAGGGTGAAACGGACATTATATCTCTAAGAAATGATTTTGCTGCCAGAGGTAGGAAATAGCAAACACTGGAAAGGTGAAAAGGCCCCACATAGAGGGAAATGGCAGTGGAGAAGCAGAGACTATTCCTTCTAAGAAAAGATGGGTTGTGGAAACCCGTTTTGGACTCGTCAGTGCTAAACAGATTCTTAGTTCCAGAATTCAAGATTTTGACTGTACAGTTCTTGCCCCTTCTGAGCTTTTAGGCTTTACTTGGTTGCAGTGAATCTCAAGGAAGCAGACTTCCATTTCCCTGTTTTCAAAGGAATCCGGTAGTACCTGAGGTTTTTGTAGCAGTGTCACCATTAGCAGTTTACCTCTTTGCAGTTTGGTTTGGCTACTTTAGCCCGTTTTTGTTCACAGGATTAATCTTCCTTGGCCAGTTGACTCTTGAGAGACCTGGGGTGGTATTTGTACTAAGGGAACTTTGACTAGGATATAAATTTCCCCCGTTTTATTTATTTTAGTTTATTTAAAGTGTTGGGGGATATTTTGTTGGTGATCAAGAGGAGGAGGAGGAGTGTAAAAGCAGTGTCAAGGATTAAATGGTGGAAGTTAAAAAAGGGTGATTGTGAGATGGAGTTCAGGGAAGAGTTAAGACCGGCACTGGGAGGCAGTGAAGAGTTACCGAATAGCTGGGTAACTACAGCAGAGCTAGTAAGTGAGACTGCTAGAAAGGTGCTTGGTGTGACATGTGGCCAGAGGAAGGAGGGCAAGGAGACCTGGTGGTGGAATGAGGAAGTACAGGAGAGTATACAGAGGAAGAAGCTGGTGAAGTGGGATTGTCAGAGATGAAGAAAGACATGAGTATAAGGAGATGAGACGCGTGGCGAAGGCTAAGGATAAGGCATATGGAGAGTTGTATGACAGATTGGACACTAAAGAGGGAGAAAAGGACCTGTACCGATTGGCTAGACAGAGGGACAGAGCTGGGAAATATGTGCAGCAGGTAAGGGTGATAAAGTATAGTGAGGGGAAATGTACTCATAAGTGAGGAGAGTGTGTTGAGTAGAATGAAAGAGTACTTTGAAGGGCTAATGAATGAAGAGAAAGAAGGTTGGATGATGTGGGGATAGTGAATCTGGAAGTGAAACAGATAGCAAGGAGGAAGTAAGGTCAGCTATGAAGAGGATGAAGAATGGAAAGGCTGTTGGCCCAGATTACATAGTGGAAGCATGGAGGTGCTTAGGTGAAATGGCAGTGGAATTTTTTACCAGATTGTTTAATGAAATTTTGGAAAGTCAGAGGATGCCTGAGGAGTGGAGAAAGTGTTTTGGTACCTATCTTTAAGAATAAGGGTGATGTGTAGAGCTGCAGTAACTACAGAGGGATAAAATTGATCAGTCACAGCTTGAAGTTATGGGAAAGAGTAGTGGAAGTTAGGTTAAGAAGGGAGGTGATGATTAGTGATCAGCAGTATGTTTTCATGCCAGGAAAGAGCACTACAGATGCAATATTTTCTCAGAGTGTTGTTGGAGAAATACAGAGAAGGTCAGTAGGAGTTAAATTGTGTCTTTGTGGACTTAGAGAAAGCATATGACAGGGTGCCTAGAGAGGAGTTGTGGTATTGTATGAGGAAGCCAAGAGTGGCAGAGAAGTATGTAAGAGTGGTACAGGATATGTACGAGGGTAATGTGACATTGGTGAGGACTGCGGTGGGAGTGACATACGTTTAAGGTGGAGGTGGGCTTACATCAAGTATCAGCTGAGCCCTTTCTTATTTGCAGTTGTGATGGACAGGTTGACAGATGAGATCAGACAGGACGCTCCGTGGACTATGATGTTTGCAGATGACATTGTGATATGTAGTGAGAGTAGGGACCAGGTTTAGGAGACCCTGGAGAGGTGGAGATATGCTTTAGAGAGGAGAGGAATGAAGGTCAGCAGGGCTAAAACAGAATATGTGTGTAAATGTGAGGGAGGGTAGAGGAATGGTGAGGATGCAGGGAGTAGAGTTGGTAAAGGTGGATGAGTTTAAGTACTTGGGATCAACAGTTCAGAGTAATGGTGAGTGTGGAAGAGAGGTGAAGAAGAGTACAGGCAGGGTGGAATAGGTGGAGAAGAGTGTCAGGAGTGATTTGTGACCGACTGGTACCTGTAAGAGTGAAAGGGAATGTCTGCAACAGGGTAGCGAGACCAGCTGTGTTATATGGGTTGGAGACTGTGGCATTGACGAAAAGGCAGGAGTCAGAGCTGGATGTGGCAGAGTTAAAGATGTTAAGATTTGCACTGGGTGTGACTAGGATGGACAGGATTAGGAATTCGTATATTAGAGGGTCAGCTCAAGTTGGACAGTTTGGAGACAAAGCAAGAGAGGGCGAGATTGAGTTGGTTTGGACATGTGCTGAGGAGGGATGCAGAGTATATTGGGAAAAGTATGCCAAGGATGGAGCTGCCAGGTAAGAGGAAAAGAGGAAGGCCTAAGATCAGGTTTATGGATGTGGTGAGAGAGGACAATGCAGGCAGTTGGTGTGAAAGAGCATGATGCAGAGGACAGGAAGAAATGGAAACAGAAGATCCGCTGTGTCGACCTCTAACTGGAACAGCCAAAAGAAGATGATGATGTTAGGGGATCTTTTGTATCCACCTGAGCTTCCACCAACTCAGGCAGATGGGACCAAGGTTTAGCATGTCATGCTGCACTTAAGTGAGAGTAGTGGAAGAATTAAGCCTGTTACCCAGGGTGGAAGTAGAACCCACAGCTTTTTGGTCTTCCAGCACCAAAGGCGACTGTACTACCTGTTAAAACCAGCACTGTAGTTTTTGCAGAATCTGGCAGCAGTCATATGTCTGCGCAATGCCAAGGGTGATGCAAAGGGCAGTGGAGTACAGTCTAAACTGCCTCAGCAGGCTAAATTTTTCTCTGAATGGGCAAAACTTGAACTTCTGCAGATGCTGCTGGCAGAAAAAAAATTACAATAAAAATCAGAACTTCTAGCAAATGCAGCTGAAGTTTTGAATATTCTAAAAGAGATAAAAGAACTGGAGGTGATTATCTTCAGAAAACAGTGCAAATTTCATAAAAAAAAAAATGAAATTTGTTGGAACAATACATACATAGTAATGTCCAGGATGAAGAGTGAGGCTTAAGGGAAGGTAGAAATTGAGCAATTTGTGTAATGGTGGAGTTAATAAAAATAGTTGAATAGAAAATGTGTAAACTGCAATGCTTGAAACTGTTGAAGTTTTTCTGTTGTGTTAATAAATGTGAACTTGAGTTGCAGTTTGAAATGTTATAATAAAGTAAAGATAAGGTAAAAAAATGTATGCCCAGCCAATGCACTGTGATCTTCATGGGTGCCCTCTTGGAATCAACTGTGGTGTGTCTTATCGCAGGAAGATGTAGAATCCCTTTTGGCCTTCTTTCTGGATATGCTGAGGGAACCAGTGGTAAAAGATGGGGATGTGTGTGCATTCTGGCCCGTATGGCATCCATTTTACCCATAATCCCTTTAGCCAGTCTGTATGAGTAAAAACAGTGGCACTGCATGTAGTGTTGTCACCTCACTGCAAGAGGTTCTCTGGTTCAATTCACTGTTGAGGAAACGTCTTTGTGGAGTCTAAATGCCCTCATTGTGTAAGCATGGGTTTTCCTCCCACATTCCAAAGACATGCAGTAGGTGGATTGGATACTCCAAATTGGTAGTGAGTGGGTGTGTGTGGTATGGAAGAACAACTGAGCAGGTCTAGCCATCCGCTGGTGAAATGATACCCCAACCCCATGTGCAAAAATAGGAAAAGGGATTTTTTAAACACGCACTTAAGGCACAGGCACACATACATCGATAGGAAAAAAAAAAAAATATATATATATATATATATATATATATATATATATATATATATATATATATATATATATGTTTTGATTTACATACATTACGTATATATTATCTGTACCACATTTTCTCATTTAGTCCAACATTATATAAACTGTTCAATTCCAGATTTCCCTTGGTCCTCACTCCTCCTCCTGTACATTTTGCATGCATTGTAACCACCCATTTCATTATTTTTATGTAATTTGCTCTTTCTCTTTCCCAGAGATCCAGTTTCCAGTTTTTAATCTCACCTTTATATATACACATACACACACACACACACACACACACATATATATATATATATATATATATATATATATATATATATATACACACACACACACACACACACACACACACACGCACACTGTTACGTCATGCATATTACCACTGAGGTAAGCAAAATCAGCTGACTGTGTTGTAGGCATGGCTTTCTCCTGCTTGGAGGAAGTGAAGAAAGACCCAGAGATGATGCAGGCGGATGCTGTCTAAATACCAGCTATGTGAAGGCATCTGAAGTAAAGTGATGCCAGCCCAGCCATGTTGGAAGGATGCTCAGCTGTGAAAGTCAGGTCAGACTTTGGACTCTTGACAGTGGCTGAGATCCCTGTAATTTAGGGCTGCAACATTGGACACACTGTTAGTTTATTCTGTTTTTGCTGAAGACCACAAATATAAGGATTACTAAACCATGCCTTTACAAGTGTCTTTCTAATTAAATTTTCTTCATTTAAAAGTATGGCAAAACTTCACAGAGTCCTCCTAAAACTTACAGCCAGTGCTGTATTTCCATCCTGCGTCTTCTGTAATGCTTCCCTGGGCATTTGCACAGCTGCTGCTGCCTTCTGATTATCCATGAAGACCTTTGCAAAACCTTACTAGTTCAGCACGACATCCAGATAAAATCCATCCTTTGGCACAGTAGTAATCAAGGGCATATTCTCTTAGGACAGCCCGGGAAACTCTACAGTGTCTATTAAAAATGAATGGCAATCGCCACAGTGCTGGGTGTGTGAATATAGCACTCCAGCCGCAGGACATAACCCTCCTTCATCCCTGTTTTTTTTTTTTTGCTTATAACCTAGAGGAGCTTCAGAGTGCTGATTTTTGTGGGCCTGGAAGAGTATGTAGTTTTAACGCCTGCAGTACAATCGTGTTTGTTCCTGTTACTTGGGAGGGCTCACAGATCAAGCATTATAAGTACCTGTATCACAGACACACAGACAGACAGTGCTGTTTCTCTCTGTAGATAACTTGCACTTCTGGCTGTCCCTTGGATGACTTCCATCTCACCACTTTCTGAACTTAATGCTCTTAAGTATTTTCTTTCCTACAAACATTTGATTGCAGTTTGTGGCAATTACTAATTTGTCATTGATGTTCATCGTGCATACAGCTGCAGTAATCACAGATGGGTTTTCTGCAGTCAGGTGGTCCCTCGGTCGTCCGAATTCCAAAGTCTTGGTCTGGCGTCGGTTGTCGCTTTCTCTTCTGACGTCAGTGAGGCCAGAGTATGTAAGACACAGCAGACGCCATGTTCTTCAGTCTTTTTTGCCGTGCGGTGCCCGAAGCAGAAGCAGTTCGCAAGTGCCGGTCGGCCAGCTCCTGAATTACGAAAATTTTGGAAACCGAAGTCTTCATTAAAGCTAAGTACCCCGTTGGGGAAACTTTTCTTGCCTCAGACCGACGTCAGAAAAAGTTAATAATTGTATTTCTTGTGGGAAGCAAATACCGCATAAGGATTTCCATTCCCCTCTGCATACCTTGTTTAGGCCCAGACCACGACGTCTCGGGCTGTCGCTTTTGTGCTACCTTCAATAAACGCACTATTAGTGTCGGGCGGAGTTCGCCCAACACTATTTTGGTAAAGCTTTTGATTATAAAATGTCGTCTGACACTCTGACTGCCGTTTTGTCCAAAAAACGCAAGGAAAAGGACCGACACCACGCCAAAACAGGCTACATGTGGTCCGGTTCTCAGCGAGATGCCTTTGCAGTCCCGGACTACCGACGACACTCCTTTGGCGGTGTCCTCTGTACCCGAGACCGCTGGGTCCTCGGCCCTTTCCCAGACTACAACCACCGAAGCCTTTGCTAATGTTGAGCCTACTAATGTGGACAGGTCCACCTCCACCCACGGTGTCTTTAGACCCTCATCTTCTTTTTCTATTAAGGCCTTTACTAAATCCAAAGCAGCCAGGCACCCCAAGAGGCCTGTTGCACAGGGCCCATCTCCAGGTCCCATGCCTAAAAAACAGATGCTTAAAATGGCTGAGGATTTAATTACTCTTATCAGAGGTTCTCAACCCCATCCAGACAAGAGACCCAGAGTGGTGGAAGATTCTCCCTCTTCTGATCAGGGATCCATTTTATCAGAACATTCTGATGCAGAGGAACACTCTTACTCCCCTTTTGAGGATTCGGATGCAGAACAGTCCATCCCTTCTGTATCTCCTCCTGAGACTGGTGGCAACGCACGATGCATCGGAGACCATCCAGGTGCAATTAACCATAGGCAAGACTGCTCTGCAAATTGTAGCATGTTACAGGCCACCCTGACAAACTCAGGAACCTCACATGGCCTTCCTGAAAACACTAGAGGGGATAAATGTATCACCAAACACCATCATACTAGGTGACTTCAATTACCCTAATATAGACTGGGAACACTACTCAAGCCCAAACACCCTAGCCCAAAAGTTCCTGGAATTCATAAACTCAAATGCCATGGAACAACTAGTCACCATCCCCACAAGAGGAGATAACATACTTGATCTCATCATCACGAACATGGGAGCACAATGTTCAACACCAGAAGTATACCCCTCACTGGTGAGATCAGATCACAAACTAATCTCGCTGGAGGTCCTCATCCCACCCCTACCTGAAATAAAAAAGACCACAGTAAAGAACTTCTCAAAAGCCGACTTCACACTTCTAAAGACTAGTGTGGTCTCCTTTAAGGCCCCCGAGCCGGCGGAAAACAGTACTCAAGCCGCTGAATCACTTACAAATGCCTTCTACCAGCACCTGCAGGACTGCATGGATAAGGCAATCCCAAGCAAAACAAAGACTCTTTGTACCAAAGGCAAGCGTCCAGTCTGGTGGACCCCAGCCATAAACAAACTCTACAACAAAAGGAGGAAGCTACTGCAAGGTAGAGCAAAATCCTTAAAAGGTAAGACACCCTTGATCACTATAAGTAAAAAACTAAGAGCTCTCATAAAATCATCCAAAGCAAATTTCGAGAGAAAAATAGCTAAAGACTCAAAAGACAATCATAAGGCCTTCTTTAGCGATGTTAGAAACCTAGGAGGAAACTCCCAGATATGCTCAGAACTAGTTCAAAATGATGTGAAGATTACTGATCCTACAGACATTGCCAACATACTGGCTGACAGGTTCAGTGCAAACTCCCCCCCCCTCCCCCCCAAAAGGAGATATCTATAGCAAACGATTGCAGCCCCCCAAACATCTCCAGCGCCCAAGTGAGAACTGCTCTCTCCAAAGCAAAAAACACAGCATCCATGGGACCTGATGGTGTCCCCGGCTGTGTGCTCCACGAACTCAATGAGGAATTAAACCCACAGCTAGGACAGCTGTTTAATCAAAGTCTTACCTCTGGATACATACCCAGGGAGTGGCGCACTGGAACTGTGGTCCCACTTCACAAAGGCGGTGCCTCCACCGACCCTGGAAATTACCGCCCCATTAGCTTGACGAGCCTTATCTGCAAAGCCATGGAGAGGATCATAATGGACCTCATAAATAAAGACATAGGGAATTTGCAGACTTTGGATCCAACCCAGTTTGGCTTTGTCAAAGGCAGATCATGCCTTTTAAACTTGGTTGACTTTTTCGAAACAGTCACCAAAGCCATTGATGAGGGAAAGGCAGTCCATACAGCCTACCTCGATCTGGCTAAGGCCTTCGATACAATACCCCACTCGGGTATCATTGAAAAACTCATCAGCTTAAATGTTAACCCATACATCACAAGATGGGTTGCAAACTGGCTGAGTGACAGAACCCACAGGGTCAGAGTTGCTGGCGCCATGTCAGACTCAAAGCCTGTCACAAGTGGTGTCCCACAGGGCTCAGTCCTGGGCCCACTCTTGTTTGGCATCTACTTTTCCAGTACAAGCAAACACAGGAGGGTTATGGCTGACAAAGTTTGCAGATGACTGCAAACTGGGCCATAGTAGAAAACACATCTGACACAGATATCCTTCAGAAGGGTCTCACAGAAACGGATAACTGGTGCCAGAGCCACGCCTAAAGTTAAATGCCAAAAATGCATAGTCATACCCTTCGGGAAAAACAAGGTTACCCCTAGCTACCAAATAGGTGGCAATCCACTGAGCACAGAAGAAGTTATCAGGGACCTGGGGACCCAGGTTGATAGTAGTCTGTCATTCGACACCCATGTAGCTAAAGTAGTCAGGAAGACCTTCTACATTGCCCACCTTATCATGAAGGGATTCTCATCTAGATCAAGGGAGGTCATAGTCTCCCTTTACTCATCACTCATCAGACCAATGATTGAGTACAATGCCCCATTCGGAATGTATCTGACCCGACACTTGCAGCAGCTGGAGAGGCCACAAAAGTTCCTCACCAAAAGGATAAAGGGTCTCAAAATCTGTCCTATGCTGCCCGACTGAAAGAACTCCAGCTCTATTCAGTCGCCACCGCTTGCTCAGAGGTGACCTTTGCCTAACATACAAGGCCATGTCAAACCCAGATTTGATGAATATGCTTCACCTCAAAAATCTAGATCCATCAGAGCCACAAGGGGGAGACTTAAACCTCGACACGGCTATTAATAGGACGTGCTGGAGGGATAGATTCATCACCCAAAGACTCCCTATGCTGTGGAACAAAATCCCGGTACATGTGAGGCAGAGCACCTCGCTGGCCTTGTTCAAGAGAAATCTTGACCAATGGATGGGAGATCGCAGATATACCCCAGGGATTACCTCAGTGTCACTGCTCGACAGAGGCACAGCAAAATAATGGGTATAGTTCCCCATACTAAAGGGGTGGCGTAAGCCACAAAACGATGGGCTAGGCTTGTAAATGCCCTCTGGCAGATAGCCTAGTATGAACCTATGAACACCTTGAGGGAACACTTCCATTGGGAAGGCCAAGACTTTTCAGATTCTAAGAAAAGGCTTAGGGAATTTCTTTTGTTACCTCAACACAGACCTCTGGCGATACCCCCTGTTTTGGACATACTTGATGATGTTTATTCGGAGGCTTGCCTTAACCCGGATTCTCTGCCTCCTGCGCCAGTCAAACCTGATGGGTATTACAGAGTACCCAACTCTCAACAATTTCTCTTCAAAAGCCATAATGCTGACCCTGAAACCATTTCACAAGGCCCCAAGGGATTGAAGGCCTCCACTGCCAAGAATCCACTTTCTGCAGAAAGGGAGTCAAGATCTTTAGAAAGGTGGGGTAAAAAGGTATATACCTCGGCCACCCTAGCCATGAGGGCCTTAAATTGTCAGTCTCATATGCTTAAATATCAACAGTTCCTGTTATCACAATTAAGGAATAAAATGTCTCAACCTGAACAACCAGATTTAAAGGAGTTACAGGATATGATGCATAGTGCAGAGCAAGTGGGTAAACACACTTTACAATGTGGTTATGATGCCCTAGAGGCTTCAAGTAGAGCGGCTGCTACAGGATCAGTCATTCGCAGACATGCTTGGCTTAGAGAACAAAACTTGCTTTATCATGTCAAAGCTAAACTTCTAGATGCTCCTTTACAAAAGGATGTGCTGTTTGGTACTAATGCTGAGGAGATACTACGGAAAATGGAAGAAAAAGCCAAATCTATGCAAACTGTCAAAGCCTTTTTACAGGTCCAACCACCACGTTTTAGCAGAAATTGGCCTTCAAAAAACTGGTCCTTTCCAGCCACTGACAAGCCTCAAAGAGGTAGATACAGACACACAAGGGGCAGAGGGCAATCACAAGGATCATATAGAGGACGACAATGGCAAACTCCAGCACCAAGAGGTGGCGAGGACAGTGCACAACAATACAGGAAGCAAACCCAATGACTCCTGCATTTCCATGCCAAGCACGTCTCAGCTGGCAGCACCTCTGGGAGGAAAGCTAGCATTATTTGCAGCCAATTGGCATATTGTCACAACAGACAAATGGATCCTGGACGTTATAAACAGGGGCTACAAATTTCATTTTCACACTCTTCCAAAAATGAGAGGCATGCCAAACCTGCCACAGAATCAAAGGGCAGAGGCACAACTACAAATTTCAAAGCTCATAAGCATGAGAGCTATTCAAGAAGTACCTACTCACGAACAAGGTCAAGGTTTTTATTCAAGACTTTTTCTGGTACCAAGGAAAGGAACCGACTGGAGACCCATTTTGGACTTATCCATCCTAAACACATTTCTACTCGTACCAAAATTAAAGATGCTCACATTACAGCAACTTCTTCCCATGCTGGGCAAGGAGTTTTGGCTGGTAACATTGGACCTCAGGGAGGCATACCTGCATGTCCCAATGACAAAGCTGCAGAAGATGCCTCAGATTTCCTGCAGGTTCAATCCACTGTCAATTCTCTGCATTGCCCTTTGGCTTATCTACTGTGCCCAGAGTATTCACAAAGTGCCTGGCATCAGTGATTGCCTACTGCAGACTTCAAGGGATACAAATTTACCCTTATTTGGACGACTGCCTGATCCAAGCGGACAGCAAACACATACTTCTGGAACATCTGGCATATGTGACACGGTTATTGCATTCTCTGGGATACACAATCAACAAAGAGAAATCAAGGCTAACACCATCTCAGAAAATAACTTTCCTGGGTGCCAACTTGGACACAAACACCCAGATGGCCTATCTTACGCCAGAAAACAGGGGCAACTATCTCATTACTTCAAAATACTAGCAAAAAGTACCAGGCTTACTGCAAGGAAAATCCTGCAGGCTCTGGGATTCATGGCATCTTGCATTCTTTTAATCCCATGTGCAAAGCTGCATATGAGGAAACTTCAATGGTACCTAAAAAACCTATGGTCTCAACACAGTCACAGTTTGGAAACAATAATACCAATAATCCCATGTTTGCAAAAGGAATTTCTATGGTGGGCCCAAGCATGTCAAGCAAACACAGGCCTCCCATTCTGCAAGCCTCAAGCAAAGCAAGTTATCACAACAGACGCCTCAGATTATGCCTGGGGGGCGCACATGACGGACAGGTGCATCTAGGGCAAATGGTCCCAAAAAGAAAAGCACCTTCACATCAATCAAAAAGAAATGCTAGTAGTAATAAATGCAATTACAGCTTTCAAGGACTTCCTGCATCCAGGACAATTACTGATAAGAACAGACAACACCACAGTAATGTGGTACATAAACAAACAAGGAGGAACACATTCATACCCCTTGTGCAGACTAGCCATGAATCTTTGGAACTTGGCTCTGGAATGGCAAATCGAACTTCAAGCCCAGTACCTGCCAGGATTGGAAAACACGCTGGCAGACAAATTAAGCAGAAATATGACAGATCCACATGAATGGAAGTTACATCCTCAGGTGTTTACAGAAATAACCCAAGTGTGGGGGAGGCCAGACATAGATCTTTTTGCCTCCCACAGGAATCATCAATTGGAAACGTTTTGTTCAAGGACCTTCCATCCAAAGGCCTGGAGAGTGGACGCCCTTTCATTCAGTTGGACAGCATGGACAGTTTATGCATTCCCACCTCTGCCTCTTCTGCCCAAGGTACTTTTGAAAGCAAGAGCAGACAGACCGAAGATGATACTGATTGCTCCAGATTGGCCACGGCAACACTGGTACCCACTGCTGAGGAGCCTAACACATACTCCTCCCTGGTCCCTGCCTCTAATGCCTCTTCTGCTGACTCAGCACAGCTACAAAACTCTCCACAGCCAGCTGAAAACACTCAATCTCGCTGCATGAAAAATTCCTTAACACCACAACAGACCCTACTCTCCAAGGAGGTGCAGGATGTCATTTTGGAGGCCAGAAGGCCATCTACTAGAAAAGCTTACTCCGCAAAATGGAAGCGGTTTTGTTCTTGGAATGAGAAAAAAGGCCAGGACCCTAGAAAACTGAACTTGCCTCGGGTATTACAGTATCTAGCTGAGCTGCTGAACAGTGGACTTTCATTTTCTTCCATTAAAATCCATGCCTCAGCCATTTCTGCAGAATACAACACAGATCCTCCTTTATTTTCTCACCCACTCTTACGACAGTTCCTCAGAGGGGCTAAGAATATTAGACCACCAAGGAAACAACCAATACCAGCCTGGGATCTTAATTACATACTAGAAAAATTAACATTGCCTCCTTTTGAACCAGCTGCCTCAACAGATTTGCAATATTTGTCCTGGAAAACTGCCTTCCTTCTGGCTATCACTTCAGCTCGTAGAGTTTCGGAGCTACAGGCCCTCATGGCAGTGCAGCCCTTTCTCATTTTCCATCAGGACAGGGTTTCCCTTCGTACCAACCCATCATTTATGCCTAAAGTGGTATCCAGGGTAGCTTTAAATCAAGCCATACACCTTTCCTACCTTTTACCCCAATCCTCAAAACAAAGGGGAAAGGCTGCTACATTCTTTAGACATCCATAGGCAGCTACGTTACTACTTGGACAGAACAAAGTCCTTCAGGAAATCAGAACAACTCTGCGTCCTATGCTGTAGGGGCTCAAGGGAAGCCAGTTTCCAAGCAGACTATTTCAAAGTGGATAGGCCACTGCATACGGTTTTGTTATTCCTATCATGGGAAATCTGTTCCTACAGGTATCAGATCACACTCCACCAGGGCCACAGCTACCTCTACAGCCTTCCTCAGAGGAGTTCCTACCAAAGATATTCTGGAGGCAGCCACTTGGAGTTCTGTACATACCTTCACAAAACACTACCACCTGCCTTTATATTCCAGAACCAGAGCAGGCTTTGCCACTGCTGTTTTACAGGGCATTCTGGCTCAACCCAGTTCCTCCTAGTACCTACCACCCTGTGCGTAGCTTTGGGACTCTACCCATCTGTGATTACTGCAGCTGTATGCACGATGAACATAGTACAGTTTTGTACCTACCATAAATGTAGATGTTCGAGTGCTAATACAGCTGCAGTACAGGTTCCTCCCTCCTTCCCCACTTGGTAAAGGCATGGGGCCTAACAACCTCTTCATACAACCTGACTGGGTTATCCTTCTATGGTTTATTTGCTTGCAACCACTGATTTTGGATTATATTGCATTGCATGTATACACATATAAGCATAATTTATCTTTTGCCTTCCTTCTGGGGGCACCTGACATCTGGGGCAAGAAAGACTGAAGAACATGGCGTCGGCTGTGTCTTGTATACTCTGGCCTCACTGACGTCAGAAGAGAAAGCGGCGACAACCGACGCCGGACCAAGACTTTGGAATTCGGCCGACCGAGGGACCGCCTGACGGCAGAAAACCCATCTGTGATTACTGCAGCTGTATTAGCACTCGAACATCTACATTTATGGTAGGTACAAAACTGTACTTTTCTCTTTCCCCTTTCTAAATATGTCACCCATACTGAATAACTGTAGTGGAGATTAATGAACAGGAGGTGAAAGTAGAACTCTTTCTCAGACGTATTGGTACTGCCTTCGTTGTTATCCTTTAACCTCATATGGAGCAGGCTAAAGTAAGATAACGAACATCAGTGGCATTTCACAATCGCGCACGCAGTATGTAGAGATGCATATGATTACTGTATGGATCCTGACTGCAGGCACAGCAGTAAGGTGTCAGATGTGCAGGAATGCAGTTACTGACTTTGGTATCGTGTGTATGTTCTTGCTTTACATTGTGACTTTAAGGCTTGGCTGAGAACTAAGTTAGCAATATCTTTTGTAATTAACAGCATGTTACTGTGTATATTTTTTTCTTTTTTGGGTGACTGTAAATTAACATTTTGATTGGTGGTTGTAGTAAGTCTTTACAATAAAAGTCTGGATGAATTAAGAGGGAATTGTATCCTTGTTCACTCCCCCCCCCCACCCCCCCCTTTTTTTTTTTTTTTACTGATTGTGACTGCTTAGCCATCATTCCTTGATAGGGGTGGGATGTCCTCTCCATGGGAGTTTCTTATAGGTTATTAGTTATGCTTGATATAAATGGGCAGGTTTTGTTTGTTTAATTCAGTGTTGAATGTTTATATTCTTGGTGGTCTAGTTTCCCAGGTTAATTATATATGGGTTTACAGTACTGAGGTTTTGCTTTGTGTTTTTGATGTTACTACACTTCTCTGAGGACGTGCAGGTGGTTGGTGGTTGGTGTGACAGAGTTAAAAGCAGAGGACAGGAAGAAATAAAAACAGATTATCCTGTGTGGTGACCCCCTAATGGGAGCAGCCAGTAGAAAAAGAAGAGACTTCTCGGTTTCCTCTAAAATTAATAAAACGTCATGTCACCTTTGGACTGAGGATTTGCACTCCAGGCTACAGAGAAGTGGAACTGTTGTCATGGATCATAATATTTAACACAGTCCGTGGACCTCATCAGATGATACCATCAGTAATAGATGTGAGTTAAGGTTTTACATTAGAGTTCATTGGGTTTACATGACCATTTAAGAGAGACAAAATATCGTATCAAATGTTTAAATCTGAATTTTGCATTACTGTAAGAAACTCATCTCAAAGGACAACGGGAATTGTATTATTAAATGCTCAACTTCTCTGTCCTTTTCCTCCCTATTTATTATCCTTGCTATGAGTAAACCACAACACAGCATTTCAAATATTTTAAATTGCCTGTTTTCCCTCCACTACAACAGTACCATACTATACTGTGGTGGTTTTACTTTCAAAAAACTTTTATCCCGCCCTTGCTGCAGTGTCCAATTCATTGATGTAATCAAGGCCACTGAATAAAAGTAGTTTTCTGGCCAGTTGCCTCCCCAAACTAACATCACCATGACTGTCCTAAAAACCCACCCATGCTGTGATGTCACAACTCCTGGTCCTTCCCCTACGTATACAGAAAGTAAAGGCTAGAACAAGGAAAGTCAAGTCGCCTGCTGTGAGCTGTCAATCACAGCAGGTAACTGCTCAAATTACCCTTAGCACTTTGACAGCTAGGGAAGTTAGGTGTGAAGGGGGATGGGAGATCCCAAGTAGTACAATTCAGGCTTCACAAAAAATGCAGTTTAGCCATTCTAAGCAGTAGAATCACTTTGAAAGTCTGTTCTGCGGCATTTGCACTGTTTGTGTTTTAAGTAGTCATTGAACGGCATGAAATGTTACTTAAAACTAACTGAATGATAGTGTATGCATGTAAAATCAGTGCAGTGGCAGGAAGCTTTAGGAAGAAAAGGCCTGCGTGATGTAACTTTTTACAGACAAGCACTGCATTTTGGGATACTTAGAGGTATATTAAACAATCAGAATTACTTCAAGATGCCAGACCCCATGTGGTCAGACTCAGAAATCATATATAAAAATATTTAAAAAAACTGTAAATAGTCCCAGAGTGGTGTTAAAATATAGGGAACATCAAACCATGATGAAGTAAACCTGTTTTTTTTTTTTTTTTTTTAGTCTGTTGGTGCAGTTCTCCTTTAAAGGGTCAAACACATAAATGTGGGAAAAAAAGAGGTGTAAAGTTTTAGGATTTTTTCATTATCCAAAAGAAAGTTGACAAGCTGCCAGATTAAGTTTTCTTTACTATTATTGTATATTTTTCCTGTATGGGTAGTTGGGGCAGATATGTTTTGGTTAAAGGAATGTTGGCTAGAACCCTGATTAGTCATGTGTTTCTATGTTCCACCTGGTACTGTTAAAATTAATTAGCTGGGGTAGTTTTGGATTGGATAGCCCATAAAGAGGGCTTAGTTATATGGATTGAGGACTGGTATATAATAATGGATTGTGGAGAGGTCCAATCCAGTCAGAGCCTCCTTAATTCCTACCATTTGTAGATTCTTAAACATACGACTGGCGTAAGTAATATGGATTTGTTTCGTCAGTTTAAGTTAACAGGTCAAGGATTCACTTGTCTTATCTTCTAGATTTAAAA
This sequence comes from Protopterus annectens, assembly GCF_019279795.1. NCBI lineage: Eukaryota > Metazoa > Chordata > Ceratodontiformes > Protopteridae > Protopterus > Protopterus annectens. Next base: position 27,150,810 of record NC_056728.1, on the reverse strand, counting down.
CGTTATCAAAGATGGACAATATTTTAGTTAAGAAGGAACGTGCACATTTATTTGTGAATTTTCAAAACCATTCTAATAGTTATTGCAGACCGCATGACCTTTGAAACCGGTATTGTTTTCAGCAGTACCAATCAAGACTTTATTGAGGTTAACTTATTTTTATATTAAGGGCATGACTTGAGACATGAAATGCTGAGGGTGTTGGGTCAGGGTGTGTGTACAGATACACAATGTTTCTATAATGTTGTTAACTGAGATAGGATTGAAATAATCTGAGGAAAATGTTAAACGGGGAATCTGTGGTTAGTGATGCTTCAAACCGAAAGTTGCAGACATTTCATGCAGATCTCCTTAAGGCGTAAGCACAGTTGATGGAGTGTCTAATGGTCTAAAATGATTGGAAGTAGCTAAAATCTAATGGATAGTTACATTAGTTATAAGATGAGATCTGCCAAAAAGCAACTTAAAATTCAGTCCATTGATTTTTTTTTTTTTTTTTTTTTTTACAGCATTTAGTCAAAGATACTTAGCCTTAAAGTTAAGACGACTATCAGCTGAAAGAAATGTATCAGGAAGTTTTCCACCTGGATTTGAATTGTCACCTCCTCACCTCCAGGGATTTCAGAAGTTTTATTTTTAACAAACATTTCTTTTTCATACATTTAACTGTTAGGATGCACATTATTACATACATGTATTGTGTATTTGTGTTCCTTTAACAAAGCTGACCAAACATCATAGCTGTTACTAATATTTCTACACAATTTCATACCTATGATGCTGCACTAGGAGATTTTTCTGTTAGTCTGTTAGTCTTGTAATCATAGTTGGTTCCACATGTCCCATTTCTCTCTCTAGATTTTGCTGACTTTTTCCCTCCCAATGTTTACATTTTCCTAATCTGTCTTGCACTATAAACAATCTCTTACTTATGATGTTTTATTGGTTTTCCACAACCTTGTAATCATTTTTAGACACTAGGAAAATCAAGTTCATCAGTAATTTGGCTTTTTCCAAAGTCTTCCCTTTCCTCTGCTAACCCAACAGTATATGATCCAGGTATTTCAAAAGTTTTTGAGAAATTATGTATTTAAGCAGTAACCAGTGTGGTGTGGTATACTGAAGATTTACCCACGGTTGGCATGGTTTAATCACGATGTTGAAGCCAGAGTGATTAAAGCCAACCGTGGGTAAATCATCAATATACCACAACTACAAAGTTGGATGTTCTTCGTGTTTCGTTGTTGCAGTTATTACATTTGGGTAATCTGCTTGCAGGTTGCCCTCTCAGTCGGCCTGATTAAAAAAGTCTTGGGTCATGCGTTGGTTGCTGTGTCTCCTTCCATGACGTCAGGTCGTCAAGGGTATAAAACATGCAGCCGACGCCATTACATCAGTCTTTCTTGCCATGCGGTGCCCGAAGCAGTTTGCAAGTGCCGGTTGGCTGACTCCTGAAATTTTCGTTTTCGAGTTTCAGAACCGAAGTCTTCAACTAAAAGCTAAGTACCCCGTTGGGGAAACTTTTTCTTGCTCCTTACCGATGTCAGTAAAAGTTAATAATTGCATTACTTGTGGAAAGCAAATACCTCCTAAAGATTTTCATTCATACTGTGTTCCTTGCCTAGGCCCTGACCACGACGTACCTTGCTGTCCGTTTTTTGCTTTATTTAATCAGTGCACTATCAGTCATCGGTATATTTTTGCCTCTAAATATTTCGGTTCTCAGTTTAATTATCCAGAAATGTCGTCGGTTAGCCATCTGACTGATCGGGATTCCGAAAAAACACAAAGATAAAGACAGAGACAGGCCGCCAAGGTCCAAAACTGCCGACTACTCTTCTCCTAAGCCAGTCGCCAGTTTGGTACTCAGTGAGGAGCTTTCGCAGCCCCTGATGCCCTCTACTTCTGATTCGCAGACCTCTACTGAGACACATTCGGAGTCCGGTATGCCGCAAGATACTTCAACTATGGAACCCGCGGATGTCTCTACCTTTGATGGGTCCGAAGCCGTTGTGCAGCCACCGGCTTCTGAGGGTGTATTCAGGCCTACGGATTTGCATATTAAATTGACGCTTCCTTCATTACTAAGGCCTAAATCTCAATCCATGTCTAAAAAATGACGCCCAGGCCACATGCTCAGGCCTCTAGGCCTAAAAAAAAATGATAAAAATGGCTGAAGGTCTAATAACTCTAATCAGGGGTAGCCACCCCCCTTCTAAGAGGCCTAGGGCTGAACTTGACTATGAATCTTCTGATCATTTTATTCTGTTTTTTTGGACTTCTGATGACCTGGATTTGTCCTTACCTACTTAGGATTCTGATGCAGCAGACTCTATACCCTCTGCTTCCCATCCTGAGGATTTTTCTTTTGGGGAAACCATACATATTCTAAGGGAGCATTTTCACTGGGAAAGCCAGGAATTTTCTGATTCAAAAAGAGGCTTAGGGATTTCCTTCTCCTACCTCAGCATAGGCCATTGGCTATTCCTCCTGTACTAGACATTATTGATGATGCTTTCTCGGAATCCAGTTTGGCCCATGATTCTCTGTCTCCTGCTCCCAGTAAACCTGACTGATACTACAGGGTCCCAGAGTCCCACCAGTTCCTTTTCAAAAATCCTACTGCAGATCCAGAGACTATTTCACAGGGGCCCAAGGGCATTAAGGCTTCTACTGCTAAAAATCCTACCCCTTCTGATAGAGAATCCAGGGCACTGGATAGATGGGGTAAAAAGGTTTACACTTCAGCAGCCTTGGCCATTAGAGGTTTAGACTGCCAATTTCATGTTAAAATATCAACAACATGTTATTGGACTGCTTAAACAGGAAATGATGTTGATTCCTGACTGTGTGGAAAATAAAAGACTTAGAGGAATTCATGCATTCTGCTGAACAAGTTGGAAAACATACTTTGCAATGTGGTTTTGATTCTTTAGAGGCCTCTTGCAGGGCTGCTATTACTGGGTCTGTGCTTAGAAGGCATGCTTGGCTTAAGGAGCAATCTTTGCCTGATCCTGTTAAAGATAAATTGTAGGATGCTCCTTTAAATCAGGACCGCCTGTTTGGCAACAAGGCTGAAGAAGTTCTTAAAAAGATGGAAGATAAAGCTAAATCTATGCAAACTGTTAAAGATCTTTTACAAGTTCAGCCTCCTAGGTTTAGTAGGCACTGGCCCTCTAAGAATTGGTCCTTTCCAGCTCCTTCCAGGTCTTCTCAAGCCAAATCCAGACGCAGCAAAAACCCCAGGTTTCAGTCCCAGGGGACTCTCAGAACTAAGCAGTGGGGGGGCATCCACTTCCAAGTCTGGGAATAACAAGACTCCCCCCTATGGTAAACTGTCTCAATGACTTCCTTTTAAAATTTCCAAGCACTTATCTTCTGACTGCTCCTTTGGGGGGAAAGATTGCTCTTCATGCAAACTCATTACCCAGGACAAATGGGTTTTAAATAGTGTCCCAGGGATACAGATTTCACTTCCACATGTTGCCAACGCCATGTGGGTGGCTGGACCTACCCACAAATCAGTGGGCAGAGGCTCAAAAACAAGTACTTTCTCTCTCAAGCATGGTGGGCTATTCAGCTGGTACCAGAAGAGGAAAAGGGACAAGGTTTCTACTCGAGACTTTTCCTGGTACCCGAAAAAGACAAATCATGGCGTCCTATCCTGGACCTGTCTACTCTGAACACCTTTCTGGAGATTCCAAAATTCAAGATGCTGACTCTTCACCAATTACTTCCTATGCTAGGCAAAGACGCCTGGTTGGCAACACTAGATTTAAAAGAAGCATGCCTGCACATCCCTATCAGGGAATCTTGTAGAAGATACCTACGCTTCAAAGCAGGGTACGCGCATTATCAGTTCTCTGTACTGCCCTTTGTGAATACCCTGGGTGCAGTAGATAAGCCAAAGTGCCTAGCTCCAGTTATTGCATTTTGCAGGCAAAGAAGTATTCAGGCAGAAAGCCAGGACATACTTTTAAATCATCTGGCCTTTGTAAAAAGGGTTCTAACTTGTCTGGGGTACACCATAAACAAAAAGAAATCACAACTGGTACCCTGTCAAATTACATTCCTTGGAGCAAGCTTGAATAAAACTTCCCAGATGGCTTACCTCATGCCAGAAAAGCAAATTCATTTGACAACCTACTTCAAACAAGTGGCCACAAAAACCCTTCTATCTGCAAGACAAATACTGCAAGGCCTCCTGCATTCTTCTAATTCCATATGCAAGACTGCATATGAGGAAACTGCAGTGGTATCTAAAAAGGCTATGGAGTCAGCATTCTCACAGCCTAGAAACAATGATTCCTATCATACCTTGCTTACGCCTAGAGTTCCTTTGGTGGGCAGAGGCCTGCCACCAAAACAAGGGACTACCTTTCACACCACCCCCTGCCACCCAAACCCTAACTACAGATGCATCAGACTATGCATGGGGGGCTCACCTGGCAGGGAAGTGCATTCAGGACAAATGGTACCCAAGTCAAATGCACCTGCATATCAGTCAAAAAGAAATGTTAGCTGTACAGAATGCAGTGACAGCCTTCAAGGACTACCTTCTTCCAGGACAACTAATGGTAAAGACGGACAACACCACGGTTATGTGGTACATAAACAAGCAGGGGGGTACACATTCTTACCCCCTCTGCAGACTAGCCATGGCATTGTGAAACACAGCCTTGAGTTACCAAGTGCACCTACAAGCTCAACTCCTGCCGGAAAATTAAATACACTGGTAGACGGACTAAGCAGAAACCTCATGGACCCACACGAGTGGAAATTGGAACCAAGGATTTTCAGCATGTTGACAAGCGAATGAAGGGAGCCCAGATATAGACCTGTTTGCCTCTCCCCAGAACTACTAATTGTGCACAAGGACTCACCACAAACAAGCCTGGAAAGTGGATGCTCTATCAGTCTATGCCTTTCCCCCGCTGCCTCTGCTCTCCAAAGTACTACTTGAAGTCAAATCAGACACACCAAGGATGATTTTGATTGCTCCAGACTGGCCGCGCCAACACTTGTACCCCCTCCTGTGCAGTGTCACGGTTATCTCCATGGCACCTGCCTCAGACTCCTTCCCTGCTGTCTCAGCAGGAGAACCAGATTCTGCACCCTCAGCTTCCAACACTGAACCTTGCAGCCAGGCTAATTACTTAAACTCTCCCTTACCATTCCTCAGCAAACCTGTGATGGATGTCATCTTGGAGGCAAGGAGGCCTAGTACTAGAAAATCTTATGCTGAAAAATGGAAGATTCTTTGCCTGAAAGCAGTCTGAAGGGATGAGCACAGCAGCATCCAATTTACCTCCGATTTTACAATACTTAACTGAGGTGCTTCACAAGGGCCTGTCTTTTTCCTCCATTAAAATCCACGCCTCAGCCATTTCAGCTCATTATAATACAGAACCTCCCCTCTTCTCTCATCCACTGCTCAAGCAGTTCCTCAGAGGAGCCAAAAATTTGAGACCACCTAGGAGAGCTCCAACCCCAGCCTGGGACCTTAACTTTGTATTGGAGAAACTCACTCTACCGCCTTTCGATCCAGCTGCTACTGCAGACTTAAAATTTATTTCTTGGAAAACCGCTTTCCTTTTAGCAATCCCTTCAGCTAGAAGGATATCTGAATTACAGGCCCTTATGGCAGTGGAGCCTTTCATCATCTTTCATGCGGACAGGGTGTCACTCAATACCAATTCATCCTTCATGCCCAGGGTGGCATCCACTGTGGCTCTTAATCAGTCCATTCACTTGCCAACCTTCTTTCCTAATCCACAGAACAAAGGGGAATGGATACTGCATTCCTTGATGTGCACAAACCACTTAGATTCTACTTGGACAGGACTAAACCTCAAAGACTATCTGAACAAATGCTGGTAGCATTTGCTGCAGGGGCAGAGGGGAAGGCTATTTCAAAACCATTTCTAAATGGCTAAGCCATTGCATTCATTTCTGCTATAAGCTCCATGGAAAACCTATCCCCCAGGGGATCAGACCTCACTCCACCAGGGCTGCATCTACTTCTACAGCCTTTCTTAGAGGTGTTCCTACCAGGGACATCCTAGAAGCTGCTACCTGGAGTTCTGTACATACTTTCACCAAGCATTATCATTTGCCAATTTTCTCTAAATCCAGAGCTGGCTTTGCCACTGCAGTCTTGCAGGGCCTTATAGCTGGCCCTAATGCTTTCTAAACTCCTCCTTCCAACCATAGCTTTGGGAATCTACCCAAATGTAATGACTGCAACAGTGAAACACTGCGAACATAGTACAGTTGTGTACACTTACCATAAATGTAAATGTTCGAGTGTATTCACTGTTGCGGTCCTGGTTACCCTCCCTCCTGCCCCTGACTTCTTTTGACTATACCTCTACTTTCCTTTACTATGCTTAAAATCCTTTTTGGTGCATTTGCTTTTTTGTTGGAGGTATACCTTTGTGTGTTCGTTTAATTGCTTCCCATTAGGGGGGCACCTGACATCTGGGGCAAGAAAAACTGATGTAATGGCATCGCGTGCATGTTTTATACCCCTGACTACCTGACGTCATGGAAGAAGGGACCGCAACCGACGGTGGACTCAAGACTTTGTTAATCAGACCGACTGAGGGCAACCTACAAGCAGATTACCCAAATGCAATGACTGCAACAGTGAATACACTTTAACATCTGCATTTATGGTAAGTGTACACAACTGTACTTTACTGTTATTACACAATGGCATTAAGAAAAAAACTTACTTTTCTTTAATAATGTCTTTGTGTAATGGCGCATTACTGTTCTTCCGCCGGTGGTGGTATACTGCTTCCTTGTGTTGATGTACTGCACATGTGTATGGGACTTGTATTCCCAGTACATCAATGCTTTGAAACGGAAGCAACGGAGAAAAAGTCTCCGTTGCTCCATTGTTTTGGAGACTTTATGCCAATGGAAGACAGTTCGGGCAACCGGACCTTTTCCCGTTGGTATATTGTGGAGTTTACAATGGGCATGTTTGGAATATTAATGGGGGGGTCATTGTATAATTCCTTATATTGTGATGAGTTGAATGGTGCTACTCTAGTTGCAGAAATACAACCGTATTTAGATGGATTAATGTTACCATACTTTGACACCAAACAGCAGAGCAGTTTGACCTGTCCCTTTACAGTCGAAGTGGAACTGGTTTTGTCTAAAATGAGTAAGGGGGATGTCCAGATCTCTTCAGAAGTATACCAGGTAGGTCAAGGCAGGGCTGTGTAGGAATTCACACTTGTTGGATTCTGGAAAATGGAATTATCTCAAATTTTTGGAAATAGGGGTTTTACTGGGTTTTGATACCAATGTAAAACCCATTTTGTATGTTTTGGGTAGCATGTGCTACTTCTCTTTTAAAACATGATTATTAAACCTTTCACCTCTCTTCTGGTTTACAGGTTTGCACCTGTTATCCAAAGCATAATCTATCACAATCAAACTGTTTTTTTAATAAAAGTCTGACTACATTTGATAGTGTCCTCAAGAAGAGTCTAATTTCAAATAATTTTCCTACATTTAAACAAAAATCTTGCAGCAAGCTTAGATGCTGAAAAAGCTTTTGATAGAGTTAATTGGAGATTTCTTCTTTCCATCGTGGAGAAGATGGGTTTTCCATTGGAGTACGTAGATTTGATGTATTCTTTTTTAAGGGTTTTTCTGTGAAAATTTAGAATAGTACGGGTGTTACCTTTATGCTCTGCTTTCTAGAGTTGTGTATCAAAACCCAATTAGACCTCAATGTTTTAGACCCTGGATTTTTGGTATAGGATTTCAAGTTCTCTCTGTCCTTTAATTTAAGTACCTTTATTGAATTATCACCTGTGAGGTAGGCAAAGTTAAATTTCTATAAAAGCAATCAAACCACATTAACAAGCTTACATTTACAAGTGTTATACATTACATATATTGTTACATATATAATCTAAGCAACATTACATATAATCTAAGCAACATTATGTAAATTATTCAGTGACTGCCTTCTCTTAAACCCTATTCCTCCTCCAAACCATTTTTCTGCATGAATTCCAAAAATATCCATTTTTTAGACAAGTATCTTAATCCCGTATGACACTGGCAGTCATACATTTATATAACTGAAAGCAAACCACATTGACATATTTTTAATCGCAAACTTTATGCATCACTTGTAATGTATCCAGTCATTTTCAGTCTAACATTACGTAACTCATTCAAATCCTGCCTTCTTTTTAATCTTTTATTTATTCTCCAAAACATTATTCTGCAAGTATTGTTTCCCCAGTTCATATTTATTCTATGCAGTTTGTGCCTACCCATGTCTAAAGATCTTGTTACCAGTTGTTCTACCTCTGTTACTGTATTCACTACTTTAGTACAGCTGGTTTAGACTTTGATTTCCATTTTCTAGTAATTACTTTTTTGGCCACCACCATAATTAGACTCTGCAAGGCCTTACTATGTCTAGGCAGTTCCAATTCTGTATCATAGCTCAAAAAACTCTGAAGCCTATATGTAATACAGGCGAAAGCGCTTAGTTGTTAGTTTTATGCAATAAACGGGATTTCAGTTCATCAGTTTGGTTGTGAAAAGTATTTTATTTTTTTTTTTTGATTTTTAAAATCTGCCATCTTATTTACGCTCCCATAAAATGTTTCCGATTACCTGTTTCTTCTCTGTCACACCTCCAACATTTGATGTCTACCAGAGGAAAAATTCTTTGGAGACTACCTGTGGTATAAAAATACCTATGTAAACACTTCTAAGCAAAGATCCTAAATTTTCTAGACTTTGCATATTTGGGAGACATACATAACATCCCCCATTATTTCTTTGTGAACTGCTTGGCCAATCTCTCTTCCCAATCCTTTCTTGCATCCTCTGATTCTTATAGTTATCATGCAGTATTGATATGCTCTAATAATTATCCCTTTAACAGCAGTTACTGTTCTAGCTTCTACTAAAAACCCTACCAGTGGTGGTCTTTCACTTAGGATCCCCCTATTCCTTTCTCTTTGCCTGTACTCTCTCAATCCTGGATAGGGAAGGCGTCCTCTATCTTGCAGTGCAAATTCTTGGCCACTTCCCATTCTGTTACCTTTTCCTCTCTAATTATTTACTCCCAATACATTGGTTCCTTTGCCAGGTTACTGTAATAAATTCCAGCCCCCTCTTTCCTATTATCTGTATCCCTAATTTCAGTCATTCCTATCGGCAGAATTACCTTTCTCCATTCCCCTGTTGGCTTAGTTCTTGGAAAACTTTCTGCTACTTTAATTGTAATATTCTGCATGGTTATTCTCTTTAAAGATCTGCATCCAAAACCCCAGTCTGTCTTGTGTTGCTTGAGCTTTCCTCCCTGTTTCATCACCTCTTTCCACTTTGATTTATAACTTACTGCCTGTGCTGTGTATAAGAGCCTTAACTGTGTAACTCTGAAATACCCCTTGAAATCTGATAATCCCTAACCATCTTCTATTGGAAGGATCAGCTTGTCCCATTTGACTCTTGCTGTCTTCCCCTCCCAGATAAAATCCTTCAGCACTTTTTATTAATTGCTATCCACAACTTCTTTTCTGATTGACAAAATATGCCTAACTTGTATATAAAACTAAAGGGACTAAAAACATTTTAACTGCTTGTTTCTTGCTATCCATATCTGCAAAATAGAGCTTCCAGTTTCTCAGTTTTTAAATTTATATTTTGTTTAGTCTCTTCCCACATATCCTTGGCTACCACATCAGAATACTTTTTAATTCACACTTCTAAGTCCTTCATTTTATCAGGTCTCAGTAAATATAGGTTTTGCTGAACCAATTTTTGTGTGTGTATACATGGTGTAAAGCTATTGCCTTTGTTTCATTTTCATTAGTTTTGTATCCCAAAAGATTTGAAACTGTCTGAAAATGTTTCACAGCATTGAAGTGTCCTTTTCTGCCTTTATCATGTATAAAGTAATATCTTCAAATAGAGCCAGCCTTTCTCGACCACCATACCAGTTGTACCCTTGAATGAGTCCTTTATTTTCTTTGGCAGTGGTTCTAAGTGTACCCAATCCCTCATATATATGATAATCAACCTTATAATTTTATATGGAATGCAAATGCTGCCATTGCCCTGCTCATAAACTCCCAACTTACTCTACTTTTATATGTAACAGCTTTTTTTAGGTGTCTAGTTTCAGCTTTTGTGTTACATGCATGCACTAACGTTTGGCAAATTGATCTTTTACACAGCTGTTTCTTGTCATATCTGTTTGAGTCTATCGCATTACAAAACATTTTTTATTGAAAGCCCTCAAAAAAATGCACCCCCCAGTACAACCCCTAAAACCAGTGAACTTAATACTAACACACAAAACTATGTACATCTTCAGATATTGGAAGTTTTACCCTCCTAATAGGAATAGTTGTCCCAAATTGACAGCCATACTAAGAGACTTGGGTTAACCTAAAAGGAAGGTTATCCATGCTGAGACGCATGGTACAGCCTGTGTTTCTATTAAGTTTTGTCTTACCTTTATTGCTGTCCCAGATTGGGAAAATAGTTAAATGCTTTCAGAAAACAGTCTCCTAGCCATTGAAAGAAATTAGTGTTCTGTTTGTATTGCTCTTTATTGGATTGTCTCCATGGAGACCTGAGAACCAGATAAAGAGTTGTTTCTACAAGTATTCATTTATTTGCTACAGAAAAGCTTTGTTATATTCAGTGTTCTTTTTTTATTTGTTTTCTCTTAAAACTTGTTTCTAGATCAAGCCAAGAGCCATAATCCAGTCATTAATTTATGCAAGAGTGAGAAAAAACACATCAGTTTTTCTTGTCATGCTATTTTGATCGGATATTTTTTTATTTTTTACATTGCAGTCCCTGCATTTCTTAAAACTGAACAAGGAGAAAGAGAAAAGGAAAGAAAATGGTCACCTGTTTAGTATCCCCATTACACTTAAAAACCGAGAGAATTTTTCTTTTATATCATGCAAATTATATCATGCATTATAAAAATATTACCGTCGAGAGCAAAATTTTGTTTTACTTGGGTAACTCTCTCCCTTCTCTTCTGCTCTCAAGTGTTTTTTTTTCAAACATTTATGATATAAAAGTAGGGCATATGCTTTAGAATCCCCTACAAGTTTAATAAAGCCAAAAAAGCCAGTATTTCCAGGTTTTCTTGTTTGGGTTTGTTTTGCAGATATAATCAATGCTTTGTAATCCCACATTTATTTCTGAATTTTTGGGTTGCTGGTTTTATTCCCGTTTATCTCCATCTCCCAAATCCATTGTCTGCTTCATTTCTAATGTACTGTTGGTTCTTCTAGTCAACCATTGTGCTTTTTCCCATCTCTCAAGCATTTTCTGTTGAAACATTGGAAAAGGTTTCACTAGCACAGCTCGTCTGTGGTCTTCATTACCAGAAGAAAAATAAGCAGCATCTTTTTGTTTCACAGCTCACTTTTTGTTGGCCAAACCTTTGTATTTCCTCATTGGCATGTTCTGCATCATAATTTTTGTCCCTCCAGGAACAAATATTCTGAAGATAGCTGGGTACAGCAGTTTGAATCTCTTGCCTTCTCAACATTCCTGATTAGTGGAATAAATTTACCCCTGTTCTGTCTGGTGTAAAGTGAATAATCATTTTCTACAAACATTCAACTGTCTCCCACTTTTAGTTCTTTGTCCTCCTGCCACGGTTTTGTCAGAATCAACTCCTCCTGCTGGTAGGGTTGCATCTTTTACTATTAATGGTGTAGGTGCTTTCTCATGGCCAGATTTGGAACATACACACGATGTGCCCTTTCAGTTAATGACTCCTGCTGTGGAGTACCAGTCCAGTTGCTTATTTGTGCTTTCATAAAGTTAATATAGTCTGTTCCTTCCAGCTTCTGTGGTACAGCAGGAAATCTCAGGTTTTTCCTGTATGCCTCTGTCCTCTAATTTTATTTTTTGAAACACCTGTTCTTGAGCAGTTTCATTTTCAACCAGCCTTTTCATTTCAGAGACCGATTTTTGCAGTTTTATCACTTCATCTGAATATTTGTTTAAAGTTTCTTCAATTTTTTTCAGCCTTTTGTTGTTTGAGTTGATATACTTCATCAGTGTTTTGTTTTATTTTAATCAGCTGTGAGTACATTTGACTTATTTTGTCCTCTAGGTTACTGGAAGTCATGTGTTGCACCAAAGTTGGAACCTGCACTGCTTTTTGCTGAACAGCTGCAGATTTCTTCCCAGTTAGTTTTCCCCTCACCTTTTGCGATTGATTTTTCTTTGTTTCCCTGAATTTCTTTTTTGCTGGCATCCGGTAGCCACTTACTGACATTTACCCAAAAATGAGTTTACTGGCTCTCGGCTTCTGAGTTTATTTTTTCACACTGGGAGAGCTGAAATTAAGTTGTTACTTAACTTGGGATTTCCTATCTCCTTTTTACATGGATGGTTTACTATTTATATTTGCTCAACCCCAAAGAGGAATTGTAGAAGGTATTTCAACAGTTGGGACTAATTGGAACAGTCTCTGGGTACAAAATTAATGAAGCTGAGACAGAGGTGATTAAAATCGTCAGTGTGCTATTTGATGTCATAAAGTGTTAATACCATTTTCTGGAGTATAGAAACAGATTTGTGTATCTAGGTGTTAAATTTACAGCCAGTTTTTAAGAATCCTTATTCTTAACATGTAAAGATGTTGCAGCAAAAATGCAAATGTACTGCAGATTTTAGGAAGGGCTGAACTTTGAGCAGCAGAAAATGCTTGCATCTATCCAATAGTTTTCACTTCCTTTGGTTCTTTATGCTGTGCAGCGTTTCCAATCAGCCCTAACAAGGCAGTTTGGGATACATTAAAGCATACGGGTAACATCCTTTGTCTGAGCAGAACAAAAGCCAAGCTTTCAGTGGGGTTTGCTTTCATTGCTTGGTAATTTGGATGGTTTATCCTTGCCTGATCTGAAACTATATACAGCAAAGCAGATAAAAACAGTAATCCAAGGCTTACTTTCCCACAGTTTTCAGTAGTCTTTAAGTACATACTGTTGAAATAGATGGGTGGATTATCACCCTTATTAAAAAAAATCTCCTACACAGTGGTTTCTGGATTGAAAACAAAGGACCAAATTGTTGAACTGGTGGCACGTGCCTTGGAAGAATTTTACTGCAGCCAGCTGTAAGAATTGATTATAGTATGTGGCCTGATAAGATCCCACTTTGAGCATTCTTACATTATTAATCATTTAACTAGATGTAATAGATTGGCAGTTTCCAAAACTGAACATTAGGTAAGTGTCAGGAGATTGTTCTTCATAGTGGATTTGTCCTGAAGAAAATTTTAATTTGAAGGCACAAGATAAAAGTTGGATGAAGAACTTACTGAATTTGTTGCCCCATCCAAAATAGGATCAGCATCTATGGTTGATTGTCCCTTATGGGTAATATGAGAGGTGAATGCAAGGGGAGATTTACTGTCGCTGAAAGGAGTGATAATCACAGACATACAAGATTCTCCTGATGGGAAATCTCCAGTCCAGGATGGGTATAGACTAATTTGAGGAGAGGATTTTGGGGATTAGTGTCCCTGTACACACATGGGCCGAAGTACTACAAATGCCTCACTGTGGTAGTAGTTTAAGAAAGTTTTAGGTTCTTTGGCTGGCAGTGTTTTTTTAAATATTCCATTCCTCAAAGTGCTGCACATTTTCCCAATGACGCTATAGCGTGTGTTGATGTGTGCATAACCAAGTTGATATATGGGAGACCTTTTTTGGGGGGGGGGGGATTGCACAGTTTTACAAGAGTCAAAATCTGAATTAAAGAATGGAGTTTTTAAATTATGGCCTAATAAAATTGTGTTGCCCACTCCTCTTGTTTTTAATTGGCTTCCACAAACTCCATCTCTGGTGACATACTGAGCGCAGTTTATTGTAATTGCTAATAATCATAGGAAAAACGGGGATAAGTAGGTCCTGGAAGAAGGGATGACCCCTGTGAAGTGGATTTACATAATTCAGTGGGTGAAATTAACCAATTTCCCCCCACTGTAGAGATTCTACTCTCATTTCCTAGTGGGAATGGCATGATCCTTTTAAAAATGAATTATTGCTTCACAGTGCAAAAAATAAAATATCTGTATAACCATAAATGTTGCTATGAATCTTGTGAATAACAAACTGTTGAACATAAAGTAACCTTTACAATCATTGCATTCATTCATCTCTAGGTCTTACTGTGGCTTGTAAAATCCAGTTTAACCTCATTAAGTATGAATTGTGTAATGTTGTTTAAATAGCTTATAATATCTTAGTAGCCATTCAAGCAGCAGGTATAACTACCAGCAGAGTTTTCTTCATACAGCTGTGCGTTTTCATATGAGGCTTAGCAGTTCTGTCTGTCACTTGATTGAGATTGACAGAAATATTAACATTATCACAATACAAATAGCAAACATATATTCATTATCTCTCTATTTGCGCTAGACAGAGGCAAAACATCATTGAAGTTTTGTTTGTTGTGTAAGCTGCAATATGAAATCTTTTTATCTTCTATGTAACATGGTTTTGTAATCTTTAATGCAAATATGAGAAAAATAATTGATGCCTGTCAGCATCAATAGGAGGGACCTCCAGAAATCCCTTGACGTTACTAGGCTGTAGTGAGTTAAATACCTTGAAATGTATATGCAGTGATGGGTAAGATTAGAATTGGTATTGAAGAAGTGGGAATTATGGTCCAAAACTTTTCCGGTGGTGTATCATAGGGGATAATTTTGAAACTACAAAAAGAAGTGGGAGCGACGTAGCATTGCTTTTTATTCAGGTTACAAATGCAATGTTATGGTTGTGTGACTGTTGCACTGTTATCCAGTTATTGTGTGATCTGCTGCTCTGATTGATTGAATAAATGTATTAAAATTCCTATGCAAACATCCCAAATTAAAAATCCTAAACCTGCACTTTGTTGCATACTTGGGAGTCGTACAGATGTTCCCTCATTGCACCTTTGTAAATTGCCTTTCTCTTTTCTTGCAAATATCTTCTAACCTACTCTGATTCATACAGATGTCCTTCTGTTCATATGCTGCAGTATTCATAACATAAAGGAGTCTGCCTCCGGCAGAATCGTATGTCCGGCCAGTATCCGAAAGCCTTAATGCTACAATGCGTACATTGGCCATAAAGAGACATCTGGTATAAAACAAACATCAGCACTCGCCTATCTCAGAACTTTTCTGCCACCTGTCCGATTGCCTGCTCTAGACATTCACTTGCCAAAACAGTTGTGCTCCAATTATCAGGTAAGTCCCCCCCCCGTTCTTAAATTTTTTTGCTGCTGCTTGTTGGTTGGGTTCATGTCAGGAAGGGCAGATGCCAGTGTGGAAGGCAGATTGTTGCACATAGACTCCCATGATCTTTGTTTTTTTTGTCTAGGCCCTCACCATGACCATACTGAGTGTCCTATTTGCAAATCCTGTGTCCCAAAGACCCTCAGGAATTGGCTAGCCTCTCTAAAACTATATTTAGAAAACCAGCGACTTAAGCACCTTGCACGAGAAATGGATGTGACGTCGGGCCATTCAGATGAGCCTGTACCGAAGAAGGCCAAACAATCTCTGCCTAAATCTTCAGCTGCCCCCTCTCTTCTGGTCATTGCTCCTGAGGCCAGTGTAGGCCCAGAGACCGTGCAGGTGGTGGTGGATGAACCTTCGGCTGGTACCACCGAGGAGGCGCTGAAGGAATCCACTGGCACATCCATGAGGGAAGGGTAGGCTTCCGATCAAGGCAACAAGATGGAAACCCAGGCTGCTTGTATCCTAGGGCCCTCGTGACTTCACACAACCTATGCTGCATGAAGATGTGCTTTCCGATAGTGTATGCAGACGTCCGGTCCTTCCACATTTCGTCGTATGGAAGTCCTAAAAAGAAGGTGGCTAAAACTAAACATGTCGCCTGCTACCCCTCAGCAGCCCCCTGATTGGGAAACCTTTTTCTCAAAGCTTCTGTAATGCCTTTATGGCCCGTAGCCAACCCCCTCTATTTTCTGTTCCTCTGCAGCCCTGTTCTCCTTCTACATCCTTCAAAAGGACAACTGTGGACAGTTCCTCAGAGGAAGAGGATTCCTCTGGAGAGGAGTCATCAGCCTACTCCACCCAGTTGGCTTTTTTCTTGGGGTATTCCTCCCCAGAGGAGGAATCTAATGGTACACATTCCCCTGGAGAGGACATCTCTTTTGGAGAGATACCATTCTCAATGAATTTAGGTGGGACTGCTCCCAAGTTTCGGATATTCAAAAGAGGTATTATGACCTCTTGCTGATGGACTCCCCTTCTCCTGCTATAGCTCCAGTCCTGCCTGCTTTTCAGTTTTTCTTTGGCCTCCAAATGTCCAGAGACTCAGCCCCCTGCCCCCAAACATCCAGACAGGGCATGTAAGGTACCTGAGGACTCCTGAGTTCCTTTTCAGGGCTCCTGCTGCTGATATGGCTACTATTTCTGTTTCCATGGATAAGGCCTTAAAGTTACTGCCATCCAATTCCTTGTTACCTTCTGATAAGGAGAGTAAGATCATGGAACGTTTGGGAAAGAAGGTATACACTTATGCCACTTTGGCTTTCCTTGCAGTAAATTATCAGACCCACATGGCAAAGTACTCCCTGGCCCTTCTGGCAGATGCAGGGAAAATGCTGGCAGACATCCCTGATTCCCCATAAAATCAAAACTAGCATCTATTCTTAATTCCTCTGCACAAGTGAATAGGCACTCCAAGTGCTGTTATGATGATGCTGATGCCTCCCTAGGTCAGTTGCTACTGTCTGTTCTGAGAAGATTCTCTTAGCTTAAGCTACAGCCTCTGCCTGAAGATTTCAAGGCCAAATTTCTGGATGCACCTTTGGATAACAAAGTCTTGTCTGGGAGTGTAACAGCAGAGTTCTTAAAGTCTCTTCAGGAGAAAGGAAAGGAGTACAGGATCTTAAACACATTCTTGTTTCTCCAGTTCCACGATTTCAAAGAAATTATCCAGTTAAGACCGCCTTTATTAGAAAACCCTCTCTGTCCTCTTCTTCCAAAAGTAAGAGGGGACCTAGAAAACCAGCCTCTTCTAAGTCTGCTTCTTCCACTCCTGACTCAAAATGGTCCTAATGGTCCTTTTAGTCCCAACCCAAGCCAGGTAGTTTGAGACTCAGCCTATCACTCGCACCTTATAAACTTATTACTTGGGACTCTTGGGTACTTTCCATAATCAAAACCGGATATTTCATGGTTTGGGGAAAAATTCCCCTCAGTCAAGAGGTATTCTACCCCCACCCCACCTAAAGATCAGTTGAGCTTCTTTTCTCAGGTCACCACAGACCTTATCTCTCAGGGAACTATCAGAGGTTCCCACTTCCCAGCAAGGAAAGGCATTTTACTCCTGGATGTTCCTGGTCCCCTGGAAAGATGGCCCCTGGAGACCCATTCTGGACTTTTCCCATTTAAACATCTTTCTCAGTCGTATTTTCCATATGTTGACTCTACCTTCCCTTCTCCCTCTTATTCTTCCACAGGGGTTCATGGTGTCCCTGGATATAAAAAATGCCTGTCTTCGCATTCCCGCCCACCCAATGTTCATGAAGTTTTTACGTTTTTCTGTAGCTTCCTCACATTATCAGTTTTCTGCTTTGCCCTTTGGTCTCTCTATGGTACCAAGGGCTTTCACAAAGTGTTCGACACCTGTTCTAGCATTTTGCAAAATGCAGGGAATTTAAATCTTCTCTTACCTAGACTATCTTCTGATTCGGGCTCGGTCTCCAGAACATCTTCAGGGAAACCTTTCCTTTGCTATTGCCCTTCTACAGAGTTTTGGGTTCACTATAAACTTCCAGAAGTGTTTGCTCATCCCTTCTCAGGGTCACATTTTTCTGGAATGCAGAACACAGAGACAAAATGTTAGCTTATCTCACAATGGAAAAAGTTTTGCTCCTGACTTCCTATTTTCAGAGCTTTCTTCCTCTCTAGTCCTTGACAGCCAGGGACTTTTAGACTTTTG
The DNA here is from genome assembly GCF_019279795.1 of Protopterus annectens. Lineage (NCBI taxonomy): Eukaryota > Metazoa > Chordata > Ceratodontiformes > Protopteridae > Protopterus > Protopterus annectens. The sequence goes on along the minus strand of NC_056728.1, from coordinate 27,132,811 downwards.
GGGTACATGGCTTCCACTATCCCCATGATACCCTTAGCAAGACTACACATGAGGAAGGTTGCAGTGGTATCCAAGAACTGTATAGATGCAACACTTACACTGTTGGCCATGATTCCACTCCTGCTTTGCTTAAAAATTGAGCTAGAATGGTGGATCCACCAGGTAAACAGAAACCCTGGCCTACCACTATAGCCACCTCTTCCTTCCCTACAGTTATTCACAGATGCTTCACACACAGGTTGGGGTGCAACTCTCCAAGCCTGGAGGGTCAGAAGTGTTTGATGTGTTCCTGGGCCTGCTTGGGAGACCAGTGTAAAGGAGACAAGGGCAGTGGTTTTGGCACAGCAAATATTCAAAAACAATCTTGTTTCCAAGGGTACTAAGGTGGTTCACAGACAACACCACAGCTCTTTGGTACATCAACAAGCAGGTTGAACGAAAATGCCCTATGTAACTACACCTCTAAATGTGTGAAATACAAGAAATGTCTGTACTGTTTTGGAAGTTGTTAATTATTTGAGAGGTGGAGATTGTTTCAAAACAATTTTTAAAAAGGGAAACTGTGTGGCAAATTAAACTTGGGGCTGATAAAAAAAAAAAAAAAAAAAACCTTGGGTTAAACGAGACTATTAATATAAAGTGTTTTTTTAAATATAGAAAACTTGGTTTTAACAAATATCAATTTAATATCGATGTTTAAATCGTTAAGTTGTTATTTTTATGTGGTTATGTGTGTTTAAATTTTATGCTAATTGATTAATTGACTGCTTTTGAATTGTTTTGTATTTAAGGGACATAGTTTTGGTGTTTTAATGTGTTTCTGATGAAGTCTTTTGATGAAAGCGTTCAATAAAGTGTGGTACACTAATTCTGTGGAAGTTTCCTTTCTCCTGTGCCTTCATTGCCTTTTATTGACCATCGGAGCCTGTTTTTTTTTTTTTTTTTTTTTTTTTTTTTTTTTGATATTTGCTCTTTTATCTGGCTTTTGCACCTTTCTGGGTCCATACTGGAGGGTGCTAGATCCTCTATCCATACTTTCTCTAAACAGTACAAGCTTGACACCATCTTTAAGTCCAGAGCTGGGTTTGCAAGAGCAATCCTACATGGATGTTTTGAGAAAGCACTGGCTATTCCTCCTCCCAACCTGTCACAAGCTTGAGCTTTGGCATTCTCCCTTATGTTATGAATACTGCAGCATATGAATAGAAGGACATAGAATAGTTGTGTAAAATCTTACCATAACCATAGATGTCCTTCTCTTCTATATGCTGCAGTATTTCCCACCCTGCATTCCCCCTGATGCTTGCCTAGTTTCCTGTTGATATTTATTTATTGACATTTGTTAACCAGGTTTGTCCAACTGGGCTTGTGGCCCATTTTCAGTGACTGTTAGCCCTGATGTTCATCGTGTTACACTGCTGCAGTCATTACACTTGGGTTATCCTGCCGTCAGGCAGTTCCCCAGTCGGCCTGAGTTCCAAAGTCTTGGTCTGGTGTCTGTTGCTGTCGCCTCCTCCCTGACGTCAGTGTGACAGGGGTATACAAGATGCAACCAACGCCATTTTCTTCAGTTTTTCTTGCCATGCTTTGCCCGAAGCAAAAGCAGTTCGCAAGTGCCGATCGGCCGACTCCTGAGATTTTCATTCCGAATCCTGAACCGAAGTCTTCTACAAAGCTAAGTACCCCGTTGGGGAAACTTTTTCTTGCCTCAGACCGATGTCAGTAAAAGTTAATAACTGTATTTCTTGTGGGAAGCAAATACCTCATAAGGATTTCCATTCCTATTGTATCCCATGCCTAGGCCCAGACCACGACGTCACTGGTTGTCGGTTTTGTGCTAGGTTTAACAAGCGCATTATTAAACGTCTGTGATTTTGCCCGACATTATTTTGGCAGAAAATTCAATAACACCATGCCGTCGGAATTTCCAATGACCGGAATACATAAAAAGTGCAAACACAAGGACAGGCATCCGAGCCCCAAAACTGACGACGAGGCCTCTTCTAGGCCGGTCGCTGGTTCTCCGGTTTTCAGCGAGGCACATTCGCAGCCCCTGACTACTGCTTCTGTAGAACTACAGGCCGCCTCCGACTCCCACATGGAGCTGGCTGGGCCTTCTGACGCACAAGTTTTTCAGCCTACCAAAACTAACCCTTCAGAGGGAACCGAAGTAGCTGAGCAGTCCAACTTCAGAGGGTGTTCTCAGACCTACTCAGTTAAGCATTAAACCCTCTGCTAAGTCTAAGCCTCCATTAAAAACAAAGAAACAAATACAACATTCTCCAGGACAGGCCTCCATGCCTAAGAAACAAATGCTCAAAATGGCCGAAGACCTAATCACCCTGATCAGGGGGTCCCATCCCCCTCCTGATAAAAGGCCCAGACAGGATGTAGACTATGACTCATCGACCAGGTGTCCATTTCTTCAGATTCATCCTCCGACCTAGGATATTCCTTACCCCCTTATGAGGATTCTGATGCTGAGGAATCTATTCCATCAGCCTGCCCGCCTGAGGACGCTTTGGGGGAAATCTTACAACACCATGAGGGAGCATTTCCATTGGGAAGGCCAGGATTACTCAGAATCCAAGAAAAGGCTCAGAGACTTCCTTTTATTACCTCAACACAGACCCCTTGCTCTTCCGCCAGTGTTAGATATTGTGGATGATGTGTATATTGAATCCAGCTTAAATCCTGACTCCTTACCTCCAGCCCCAGTTAAACCTGACCGATATTACAGAGTTCCTGACTCACAAATTTCTGTATAAAAGCCCTGATGTCCTTCAAGAATGCAACTGCTGTCCTGACATATGGGTTGTCCTGCCTCAGGCAGCCCTTCGGTCGGCCGGATTCCAAAGTCTGGGTCCGGCGTCGGCTGATGTCGCCTCCTCCCCGATGTCAGAGCGGCTGGAGTATAAAGGCATCCGCCGACGCCATCTTCAGTCTTTCTTGCCGTGCGGTGCCCGAAGCAGAAGCAGTTCGCAAGTGCCGGTCGGTCAGCTCCTGTGTTTTCAGTTACCAAAGTCATCTAAAAGCTAAGTACCCCGTTGGGGAACATTTTTTCTTGCCTCAGCCGATGTCAGAAAAAATTGAAAAAGTTAATAATTTTGTCTTGTGGTAAACAAATACCTCATAAGGACTTCCATTCTTACTGCCTCCCTTGCCTGGGCCCAGACCACGACGTCTCGGCCTGTGCTGCCTGTGCTTGCTTTAATAAGCGCACACTCAGGCGCTGGGCAGAATTTGCCAAAGACTTTTTTGGCGAATCTTTCGCTTGTATCATGCCGTTGGAACAACCGACAGCACAATCTACCAAAAACGCTAGGACCGGGACCGACATCCTCGGCCCGCGTCATCCACCGATAGCACGCCTAAGCCCTCCGAGTGCATCGGTCCCTTCGGAAGCGGTAATTCTACCGCCCCAGGCCGACGACACCGCTTTAACGCGTTCTTCGGTCCCGGAGATTTCAACGGTGCCGGTTGTTGATTTTCCTCCAGAAACCGAAGCTCTGGATTTACCCGACACCATTCCTGTGGACAAGGTTACCCCTGCACGTGGGGCAGCTAGGCCTCCGGTATCCATGTCCATCAAGGCCTTTGCACGTGCTAAGGCTGCCAGCCAGGCCAAGGCCCATCCTAAATCTACTTCTCAGGGCCCCTCTTCTGATAAACAGATCATGACTCTTGCTGCAGATCTAATCTCTCTTATCAGGGGTTCTCAGCCGCACCCAGACAGAGATTCTCAGCCGCCTGCAGATAAAAGGCCTAGAACTGAGCAGACTGACACCCTCTCTTCAGATGAAGCCTCTGGGGATTCAGAGCACTCAGATACCCAGGAAGAATCCTTCCAGGCCTATAAAGGACTCGGATGCTGAGGATTCAATTCCCTCTGCCTCCCCTCCAGAGGATATTTCTTTTGGTGAAGTTCTTCACTCCATGAGAGAACATTTTCTGTGCAGGGTCAAGAATTTTCTGACTCCAGGAAAAGGCTACGTACCTTCCTTAAGCTACCCCAACACAGACCTTTAGCTATTCCTCCAGTGTTGGATGTCCTTGATGTATACTCAGACTCCAGTGCTTCGCCTGATTCTCTCCCTCCTGCTCCTGTCAAGCCTGACCAATATTACAGGGTCCCTGAAACCCATAAGCATCTCTTTAAGGCCCACTCTGTGGATCTTGAAACTATTTCACAGGGCCCCAAAGGAGTGGCTACTTCCTCGGCCAAAAACCCTCTGCCCGCTGACAGAGAAGCTAGGTCCCTGGAGAGATGGGGCAAAAAAGTTTATACCTCTTCCACCCTTGCCATGAGGTCACTCAAGTGCCTTTTTCATATGTTTCAGTAGCAGGATTACTTAATGGATGATTTGCAGAAAAAGTTAGCCTCTCCTGAGCCTATAGATAGAAAGGCATTGCAGGATTTGGCTCATAACACTCAGCAGGTTAGCAATCATTTTCTTCAGTGTGGTTATGATGCATTGGAAGCTTCATGTAGGGCAGCCATGACAGGGGCCGTTATACGTAGACATGCTTGGTTGAAAGAACAGCCACTGCCAGACCATGTTAAAGTTAAGCTCCTGGATGCACCTCTGGAAAAACAGAAGCTTTTTTTTGCTAATGCACAGGATGTGTTGAAGTCTATTGAGGAAAAGGCAAAATCAGTACAGACAGTCAAGGATTTCCTCCAGGTTCAGCCTCCCAGATTCAGCAGGAATTGGCCTTCAAAGAATTGGTCCTTTCCAGACTCAGACAAGTTTCAAAGGGGAAAAACAGGCATGCTCGAGGTAGAGGGCAATACCGAGGCTCCTACAGGGGCCGCCAATGGCAACCACCAAATCAGAGAAGTGGCGCAGGGAGTTCACCTGCACCACAGGGACAATCACAATGACTTGGCTGTCACTCCGCCTACCAAGGCTCAAAGAGAAGCACCTCTAGGTGGAAAATTATCCTTATTCTCAAAGAACTGGCACATTTTAACCAAGGACAAATGGATTCTGGACATAATAGACAGAGGTTACAGGTTCCACTTCCACACCTTACCAACGAGACAAGGCATGCCAAACCTGCCACAAAATCAAAGGGCAGAGGCACTCTTACAAGTTTCAAAGCTGTTACAAATAAAAGCTTTAGAAAATGTTCCTCCTCAGGAACAAGGCCTGGGATTCTATTCAAGACTGTTCCTTGTTCCAAAAAAAGAAAAGCAATGGAGGCCTATACTGGACTTGTCCGTTCTAAACACCTTTCTCATTGTGCCAAAATTCAAAATGCTGACGTTACAGCAACTCCTTCCCATGCTGGGCAAGGGGTCTTGGCTGGTTATTCTGGACCTCAAGGAGGCATACCTGCATGTCCCAATCAGACACAGCTGCAGAAGATACCTCAGATTTCTTGCAGGAACAGAGCATGATCAATTCTCAGCATTGCCGTTTGGCTTATCTACTGCGCCCAGAGTATTCACGAAGTGCCTGGCGTCAGTAGTTGCACATTGCAGTCCCCAGGGGATTCAAATATACCCTTACCTGGACGACTGCCTCGTACAAGCAGACAGCAAACAAACCTTGATAAAAAACTTGGACTATGTCATTCAGTTGCTACAGGCTTTGGGATACACAGTCAACATTCAAAAATCAAGACTATTGCCATCCCAAAAGATTATTTTTCTAGGAGCAAAACTGGACACACAGTCACAAATGGCTTTCCTCACAGAGGAGAAACAGCAGCATTTACCAGATTACTTCAAAAGCCTAGCAAAACTTACCCAGTTGACCGCAAGGAAGATCCTGCAGGCCCTGGGTTTCATGGCATCTTGCATTCTTCTGATCCCTCTGGCAAGACTACACATGAGAAAGCTACAATGGTACCTAAAAAGCTTATGGTCTCAACACAGCCACAACCTAGAAGATGTAATACCACTCATTCCATGCCTGCAAAGGGAATTTTTGTGGTGGGCTCAAGCAAGCCATTTAAACGAAGGCATGCCTTTCAACAAAGTTCAAGCAAGTCAAACCATTACAACAGACGCCTCAGATCATGGATGGGGGGCACACATGGAGGACAGATGCATTCAAGGTCAATGGACTCCCACGGAAATGCCTCTGCACATAAATCAAAAAGAGATGTTGGCAGTGATGCATGCAATAGAAGCCTTTGGAAAATCTTTTCAACAAGGCCATCTGCTAATAAGGACAGACAACACCACTGTCATGTGGTATATAAACAAACAAGGAGGCACTCGCTCGTATCCCCTCTGCAGACTAACAATGGCTCTTTGGGAAAAGTCCCTGAAACTGAACATCCATTTGTAATCCCAGTTTGTTCCGGGCAAGGACAGTGTTCTGGCGGACAGGTTGAGCAGAAATTTCGTGGATCCACAGGAATGGATGCTGCATCCACACATTTTCTCACAAATAACAACTGCATGGCGAAGACCGGACATAGATCTCTTTGCTTCTCCTCTCAATCACCACCTGGACAGGTTCTGCTCAAGGACACACCATACTCTAGCATGGAGAATGGATGCTCTCTCCTTCAGCTGGAATACCCTAAAAATCTATGCATTCCCTTCTCTACCATTACTGACCAAGGTGTTACTGAAGATCAAAGCAGAGCAACCAAAAGGAATATTGATAGCTCCAGACTGGCCAAGGCAGCATTGGTATCCCTTGCTACTGAGCAGAACTCACACCAAACTGTGGCCCTTGCCCCAATGGCCTCTGCTCCTAACTCAACACAATTACAGGACTGTTCATCAAAACCTGCAAACATTACAACTGACAGCTTGGAGGGTTCCATGACTTTGACCCATGTCCCCCTCTCCAAAAAGGTTCAGGAAATCTTGCTGGAAGCACGCAGACCTTCCACCAGAAAAAACTATGCGGCCAAATGGAAGAGATTCATCATCTGGGATGCCAAAAAGGGACAGGATGCGTCAGTGATGAGCATACCTCAGATATTATTATACTTGGCAGAAATGTTTCATAGTGGCCTCTCATATTCTTCCATTAAAATTCACGCTTCAGCAATCTCAGCAAATTACAACTGTGACCCACCTGTGTTTTCGCATCCCTTGCTAAGACAGTTTCTAAGAGGGATAAAGAATATCAAACCTCCCAGAAAACCACCAGTTCCTGCATGGGACCTCAACTACATCTTGGAAAAATTAACTCTTCCTCCTTTTGAACCAGCAGCATCTTCAGAAATGCAATTTCTCTCCTGGAAAACGGTCTTCCTGTTGGCAGTTAACTCAGCAAGAAGAGTCTCTGAGATACAGGCCCTCATGGCAGTACCTCCCTTTCTCATTTTTCATCAGGACAGAGTTTCTCTAAGGACCAATCCTTCATTCATGCCAAAAGTGATATCCAGGGTGTCTCTAAATCAAGCAATTCACCTGCCTACTATCTTTCCCAATCCTCAAAATAAAGGGGGAAAGCTGCTGCATACTCTAGACATACACAGACAATTACGCTGCTACTTGGACAGAATAAAGACCACCAGGAAGTCTGACCAACTATTTGTAGCCTATGCTGCTGGAGTGCAAGGAAAGGCAGTCTCCAAACAAACAATTTCAAAATGGATTGGACACTGCATCGGATTCTGTTGCTCCTTCCATGGAAAGGGTGTGCCAGCCAATATTAGGCCACACTCAACCAGAGCTATAGCCACATCCACAGCCTTTCTAAGAGGAGTGGCTACAAAGGACATTCTAGAGGCTGCTACATGGAGCTCCGTGCATACATTTACCGAACACTACAACCTGCCTTTATACTCCAGATCCCGAGCAGGCTTTGCTTCTGCAGTCCTGCAGGGTCTTTTAGCTACACCATCCTTTGCTTAGATCCTACCACCCCCAGCTTGGCTATGGTATTCAACCCATATGTCAGGACTGCAGTTGCATTCTTGAAGGACATAGTACAGTTTTGTACCTACCATAAATGTAGATGTCCGATAGATATGCAACTGCAGTCAGGTTTTCCCTCCCTCCTACCCCTCTGCTTTTTTCCTTGGGTCCATTCCCCCTCTCCTTTTTAGTTGGGGGTATCTGTTATGGTGTATCTGTTTATTACTGTTGTGCATGTCTGGAATTTTTTGCTTATCCATTCACAAAATTTAGCCTTCCTTGGAGGGCACCTGGCATCTGGGGCAAGAAACACTGAAGAAGATGGCGTCGGCGGATGCCTTTATACTCCAGCCGCTCTGACGTCGGGGAGGAGGCGACATCAGCCGACGCCGGACCCAGACTTTGGAATCCGGCCGACCGAAGGGCTGCCTGAGGCAGGACAACCCATATGTCAGGACTGCAGTTGCATATCTATCGGACATCTACATTTATGGTAGGTACAAAACTGTACTTTGCTGACTCTGAAACTATTTCTCAGGGACCCAAAGGGATTAAAGCCTCATCAGCAAAAAACCCAGTTCCCTCTGACGGAGATTCCAGAGCATTAGACAGATGGGGGAAGAAAGTATATACGTCTGCAACTTTAGCAATGAGAGCCTTAAATTGCCAGTTTCACATGCTAAAATATCAGCAATTTTTGATGTCTCAGTTGAAACAAAAAATGCTTCCAGATTCAGATCCTCCTAATTTTAAAGAAATGCAGGATTTATTGCATGCAGCTGAACAAGTGGGAAAACATACTTTGCAATGTACTTTTGATTCTTTAGCCTGTAGAGCAGCAGTTACAGGCTCTGTCATTAGAAGACATGCTTGGTTAAAAGAACATACGTTACCAGATCATGTTAAAGCAAAATTATTGGATGCACCTTTGCAGCGGGATGTGTTATTCGGAGTTAAGGCAGAAGAGGTATTAAAGAAGATGGAGGATAAGGCAAAATCTATGCAAACGGTGAAGGATTTCTTACAGGTTCAGCCTCCTCGATTTAGCAGAAATTGGCCAACAAAGAATTGGTCCTTTCCAGTTCAAGATAGACCTCAAAGGGGTAGATACAGACGTCCAAGAGGTAGAGGTCAACCACAAGGTCCTTACAGGCCTCGACAGTGGGGTGCACCAGGCCAGAAAGAAGGGGAAGACAGGCCCCAACCATATAAAAAGCAGCCTCAATGACTTCCCACTACAGCTGCCAAACATCTCTCTTGGCAACCCCCTTAGGAGGAAAACTGGCACTTTTCTATCGCAATTGGCATTGGATCACCAAAGACAAATGGGTTCTCAACATTGTATCTCAAGGTTACAGGTTCCACTTTCACACACTGCCAAGGTTAAAAGGAATGCCAAATCTGCCACCAAGTCAATGGGCAGAGGCTCAAAAACAAATTACAGCACTCATGGACATGAGAGCTATTCAAAAGGTACCATCACAGGAGCAAGAACAAGGTTTTTCTCAAGACTCTTTCTGGTTCCAAGAAAGGACAAAGCCTGGAGGCCCATTCTGGATCCTTCTTCTCTAAACACTTACCTGGATGTTCCGAAATTCAAAATGTTGACACTACAGCAGCTTCTTCCCATGCTGGGCAAGGAAGCTTGGCTCGTGACCTTGGACCTCAAGGAGGCATACCTGCATGTCCCTATCAGACAAAACTGCAGAAGATACCTCAGATTCATAGCTGGTTCAATGCACTATCAATTCTCTGCACTGCCCTTTGGCTTATCTACTGCACCCAGGGTCTTCACAAAGTGCCTGGCACCAGTAATTGCATTTTGCAGACAGAAAGGAATTCAAATTTATCCGTACCTGGACAACTGCCTGATTCAAGCAGAGAGCAAGGACATCCTTCTAAAGCATCTGGCGTTCGTAAAAAAAGTTGCCTGGGGTACACAGTAAACGAAAAGAAATCAAAACTAGTGCCCTCACAAGAGACAATTTTCCTGGGTGCCAGCTTGAACACAACGGCCCAGATGGTTTATCTCGCGCCACACAAGCAAGGACAACTGACTCAATACTTTCAATTAATGGCAAAAAGACCCAACTCCCTGCAAGAAAAATTCTGCAGGCCTTGGGTTACATGGCATCTTGCATACTACTAATCCCATATGCCAGACTGCATATGAGGAAACTACAATGGTACCTAAAGAATGTATGGTCTCAACATTGTCAAAGTTTGGAAACAGTTATACCACTAATTCCTTGCCTTCAACAGGAGTTTCGATGGTGGGCTCAAGCTTGTCACCTCAACAAGGGACAGCCCTTTACTCAACCCACAGCCAAGCAAACACTGACAACAGATGCATCAGATTACGCCTGGGGAGCACACATGGCAGGAAAATGTATTCAGGGGGAGTGGTCCGCAGAACAAAGGCATCTTCACATCGATCAAAAAGAGATGCTAGCTGTACAAAATGCCCTTATAGCTTTCAAGGACCTGCTGCATCCAGGACAACTACTGCTAAAGACAGGCCACACCACAGTTATGTGGTACATAAACGAGCAAGGGGGCACTCACTCCTACCCCCTCTGCAGACAAGCCATGACCTTGTGGAACACAGCTCTAGACTACCAAGTTCATCTGCAAGCACAAGTCCTGCCAGGAGAGAAAAACACACTGGCAGACGACTTAAGCAGAAACATCATGGATCCCCACGAATGGGAATTGAATCCACAAATATTCAGAATAATAACACAGAAATGGTGGAGCCCGGACCTAGATCTGTTTGCATCCCTAAAGAACTGCCAGCTACAGAAATTCTGCACAAGGAGTTACCATCCACAAGCATGGAAAGTGGATGCCCTCTCATTCAGCTGGAAAAACACCTACAAGTATACGCTTTCCCACCTCTACCTCTCCTTCCAAAGGTACTCATAAAAGCCAGGCAAAAAGAGCCAGAGATGATCCTGATTGCACCAGACTGGCCACGCCACCACTGGTACCCAATCTTAAAGAACTTAGCACAAGAACCACCCTGGATTTTGCCTCAAATCCCACATCTGCTGACTCAGCACAACAATCAGATACTTCACAGCCAGCTAAAGACCTTAAACCTAGCTGCATGGAAAATTCCTTAGTCAAGCAAGCCATGCCTCTCTCCAAAGCTGTTATGGATGTCATTCTGGAGGCCAGAAGGCCTAGTACCAGGAAAGCCTATTCGGATAAGTGGAACAGATTCTGTGCCTGGAACCAGGCTCACAGCTTTGACCCTCTTGTCCCGAACATTCCTCAGATACTACAATATTTAACTGAGATGCTGGACAAGAGCCTCTCCATTTCATCCATCAAGATCCACGCCTCTGCCATTTCTGCTCGTTACAACACGGATCCACCAATTTTCTCTAATCCTTTGCTAAAACAATACCTCAGAGGGGCTAAAAACAGAAGACCGCCCAGTAGAGCACCTACTCCAACTTGGGACCTCAGTTTTGTTTTGGAAAAATTTACTTTACCTCCTTTTGAGCCAGTTAACACAGCAGAATTAAAATGCATCTCTTGGAAAACTGCTCTGCTACTGGCAACAACATCAGCACAAAGAGTTTCAGAATTACAGGCACTAATGGCAGTGGAACCTTTCCTCATTTTCCACCAGGACAGGGTGTCTTTAAGAACTAACCCTACGTTTATGCCAAAGGTGGTATCAAGTGTGGCTCTAAACCAAACTATTCACTTGCCAACTTTTTATCCAAAACCACAGAATAAAGGGGAGAAACTACTGCATTCTTTGGACATTCACAGGCAATTACACTTCTACTTGGACAAAACCAAAGCTTTCAGAAAATCTGTGCAATTATTGGTAGCATATGTTGCAGGAGCACAGGGAAAAGCCATTTCAAAACGGACTATTTCAAAATGGATAGGACATTGTATACGTTTCTGCTATACACACCATGGGAAACCTATACCTAGCAGCATTAGATCTCATTCCACCAGGGCAACAGCCACTTCAACTGCCTACCTCAGAGGAGTACCTACCAAGAATATTTTGGAAGCAGCAACATGGAGTAATGTGCATATCTTCACCAAGCATTACCATTTGCCTTTATACTCCAAATCCAGAGCTGGCTTCGCACTGCTGTGCTGCAGGGCCTTATAGCCACCCCTAATGCCTTATAGAACCAGCCACCCTTCCTCAGCTTTGGGATTCTACCCAAGTGTAATGACTGCAGCAGTGTAACACGATGAACATAGTACAGTTTTGTACGTACCATAAATGTAGATGTTCGAGTGTAAACACTGCTGTAGTCCAGGTTACCCTCCCTCCTTCCCCTCTTACTTGCTGGTACGTACCTATGTCTTCTACCCTTATTACCTATGGGGAGTATTTAATGGTAACTGAAAGTTGTTGTTTGCTTTTCTTGTGTGTACTTTACTAGCAATTTGAATTGCCTACCTATTTGGAGGCACCTGACATCTGGGGCAAGAAAAACTGAAGAAAATGGCGTCTGCTGCATCTTGTATACCCCTGTCACACTGACGTCAGGGAGGAGGCGACCGCAACCGACACCGGACCAAGACTTTGGAACTCAGGCCGACTGGGGAACCGCCTGACGGCATGATAACCCAAGTGTAATGACTGCAGCAGTGTTTACACTCTAACATCTACATTTATGGTAGGTACAAAACTGTACTTTATACTTCTCAGCTAGAATCTCAGGTTAGTGCTGGGCTGCGTACAGTTCCTAGGTAAGTGCAAGCTGACTTCTGCTTTATGCCAGACGACTCTTTATGGCTGACATACGTGTTGTGTAGCGCGGCGTAGCATGTACCACGCAGTAGCATTAAGACTTTGGATACTGGCCAGAAGTACAAGTCTGTCGGAGGTGGACTCCCATATGTTATGAATACTGCGGCATATAGAAGAGAAGGACATCTATGTCTATGGTTATGGTAAGATTTTATACAGCTATTCTTAATTAAGCAGTATTTAGATGCCCTGTTCTAGATGCAACTAAAATTGTACTAGAACTGATCTTTTACTTAACACTCCTTTTCCCTGTGACATATATATAATAAAAAAGTATTCCCTAGGAGGGATTGAGAACAGTGTAACTTTCAGTCCAAACCTCTGCTTAGCCTCAGTCCACTTCCTGTATCCCTAGACCATGGTTTCTTTGCTAATTTCCTGCAGTAAATTTCAGCTCTCTCGCCTGTTTTTTGTAGTTCTGCTACTGTCCTCCAGTTGATAAGAATACGCCTGATCTGTATATGCTAAAATGTATTTTAGTGCTTTTGTCTTGCTGTCTATATCCATAAACATGGGCTTCCAGTTTCTCACTCTGTGTATTACTACTTGTTTAGGTTCTTTCCACATATCCTTAGCTGCCTTAACAGAAGCATTTTTAATCATACTTGTGTACGTCATTGTAATCCCCACAAGTATGAGTATGGCTAAACCAGTTCATAAATGGGTACGAAGCCTACCGCTGTAGCCTTTGTTTTACCTTCATTTTTTATGTCTTGAAAAGATATAAAATTCTCTGAATAGGTTCATAGGTTAGTACTAAGCTAACTGCCCTTGCGAGCCATTTTAAGCCTAGCCACTTATCCCTCGTGAGACTCAAACCCTGCACCTTGTGTTTGTAAGGCAAACACCTTAACCATTAGACCACCCTCCCAACCGAAATGCATCTCTCTTGGATTAATATAGTACAAAATGCCATCTGCAATTTTAATTTTTGCAGTTTTGGTAGTAAATTTCTCTAGTAAATTACCTGATTTTTGATGCATTTATATTTTAGGCAAATACAACTCCAGTTCAGCTGAATGCTAAAATTACCTTACTACAATTTTACAATATAGTGAGAAGTTCTAGGAATCCATCCAGAGTCTGGGAGGTTGCAAATTATTTCCAGGCATATTAAAAAGTGGCATAACTCCTTTATACCTTGGTTCAGATTTTGCATTCTTTTTTTTTTTAAAACAAGTTTATTGTTTTAACATACAAGAGAAATATCATCAGATTTTGCATTCTGAAGACACCTGCAAACCTGATTTCCTTATGCTGAATTTAGCATTCCATCTCACAATCTGTGTGACTTCCAATTATACAATGACTTTTTAATAACCTTCATAAAATATTATGGTTCCTTGTATCCACACCACTTAAAGTCTGGCGAACTTTGCCCTCAGAGATGGCAGAGTAAAGATAGTGTGAGGAGTACAGCCATACACTAATGGATTCTGTGGCTGTTTTTGTGTACTCTCACATTATCTCTGTTGGAATGTCACTAAGGGATAAAGTAGGATTATATATATAATATATGCAAGTACCCTTAAAAAGGTTGAAAAGTTTTTTTTTTTTTTTTTTTTTTTTTTAATTAAGAAATCACCCACGGTACCACATGTGAAGTAGGGTGGAAAATGCATTGCGGCAGTTGTTTATAAATTGTGGTAAAACAGTTTTTTCTTTAAGGACAGACTGCTTGTCCTCATTTAACCTGCAGTCAGCAGATTTTTTTGTCTGTAGTGATCCTGACGTTCTGTGGGTTACATTGCCTCTGTTTCATGTTGACATCTGCTTTGATTTGTATGGTATTTAATTATCCTAAACAGTCAGTAAATAGAGTAGACAAAAAGCAGAGCTGATCAGTTTAGTTGTTTTGTGTTTCCTGTTGAGAAGTGAAATCATTTGAATAAGAGGATTCAGAAAATGGGATCTATTATGTGGTGCTAAGCAAAAAAAAATCTTGATATAGTTGGTAATTACAGATATCCTTTTTTGAGGATGGCACATGGGGGTTATTACGCATAGACTGGGTAGCTCATTGTAACACAGTGCAAATTAGCTGAGAATGTCCTCATTGTGTCTGTGCACAAGATAATGCAGTGTCGTTGTCAGAGCTGTGAACGAAATTTGCTCATGCTTAATTTACATTCCTGAATAATGCATTTAAATGAGAGCATTGCTTCCTGCGATGGTTTGGTTTATTTTACTTGCAGAACATATTTATTGGCACCTGCAGCATAAATCATCAGTAAGAATCAAACTATGCAAAGATGGGCAGAAATACAAATTCATTTGTGCATTAGGAATAATTTTTATGTTGCAGTCAGCAACATTTGATTAGAAATGTGTAACTAGGTAGTGTACTCCAAATTTACCCAGTTTAATCAAAAGATGTTCATTAATGCCCAGATGGTATGGTATTTTGAGTTTATAGTAGATTGCTGTTCACTGTTCTGGTTAAAGAATTCCCTTTTTATTCTGTAATGCATAGCCGCACTGAAAAGAGCTGCTTCATGCAGTTTTGTTTGCATTACTTTGGAATATGTAAATCTGACTTTGAAGGCTGCTGCAGTAGTTGAGTTTGTTGGATTTTTTTGGGTGTTCTCATCTGAAGTCTCTCTCTCTCTCTCTCTCTATATATATATATATATATATATATATATATATGTATATATGTATGTGTGTGTGTGTGTGTGTGTATATATATATATATATATATATATGTATATATATATATATATATATATATATATATATATATATATATATATATATATATATATATATACACACATATATACACACACACACACACACACACACACACACACGGGTCTACTTCGTTTCACTGACAGTACACTTCACTGAAACTCATTTTGTTGAAAACTCATTTCACTGAAAATCGGTTGCATGAGCACAATTCACTGAAAGCTCACTTCACTGAAAACTCATTTGACAAACTCATTTCGTTGAAAGGTATATGCCTTGTTACCCACTGTAGTGCGATCCTGGAGCTAGTATATATAGTAAGGGGGGTGTAGCCCCCCACCTATTTTAAACATTGGAAACCACAGACATGGATACTTGCAAGTTGAATGAATAACTCTTTCCAGAAGATAATATACCCAAATTATACGCCCCCCCCCTTTTATATATACTAACTCCAGGATCGCACTACAGTAGGAAACTGGGAAATATACCTTTCAACGAAATGAGTTTGTCAAATAAGTTTTCAGTGAAGTAAGCTTTCAATGAGTTGTGCTCATGCAACTGATTTTCAGTGAAATGAGTTTTAGTGATGTGTTTTCAGTGAAACGAAGTAGACCCGTGTGTGTGTGTGTGTGTGTGTGTGTGTGTGTCTGTGTGTGTCTGTGTGTGTCTGTGTGTGTCTGTGTGTGTCTGTGTGTGTCTGTGTGTGTATATGTATATGTATATATATATATATATATATATATATATATATATATAAAATTTCCCTTACTCTCTGAGATATATGCCCATTACTGTTCTGTATTGATGATGTCACATGCTAGAGCTGTGTTGGTATGCTGGGTACCTGCACTCTGCATTTCTTTTTCTACCTGTCCTACAGTTTGTAATGGAAGAATGCCATGTTTGGTAATGCAGAAGTTTTGTGTTATTGTGAACAGTGGATCCCAAGTTGGTACCTGCACTGACATGGTACCAGACAGTATCATGTCAGTACCTGCGACTGGCAATGTTTTGCCTGGTACAGAATGTTAATTGTCACAAGTGCCATCCTTTTGACTAGGTCATCCATGGGCTGCCCTTCATTTCTTTTAAGGGAATGGATGTGGAGCTGTCCAGCACTATCATGAAGGCCCTTTATGCAATCTGTGTGTATGTTGAACAGAGGGGGAAAAGGTAAGGGGATTAAGAAGGATGTGCACAGAGGGGGAAAAGGTAAGGGGATTAAGAAGGATGTGCACAGAGGGGGAAAAAGGTAAGGGGATTAAGAAGGATGTGCACAGAGGGGGAAAAGGTAAGGGGATTAAGAAGGATGTGCACAGAGGGGGAAAAGGTAAGGGGATTAAGAAGGATGTGCACAGAGGGGGAAAAAGGTAAGGGGATTAAGAAGGATGTGCACAGAGGGGGAAAAAGGTAAGGGGATTAAGAAGGATGTGCACAGAGGGGGAAAAGGTAAGGGGATTAAGAAGGATGTGCACAGAGGGGGAAAAAGGTAAGGGGATTAAGAAGGATGTGCACAGAGGGGGAAAAAGGTAAGGGGATTAAGAAGGATGTGCATCACTGAAGCTATTCCTCATAAAAAGTTTAAGATGGGCCCCACTCTTCAATGCTGCTAGCATTTTCCCTGCCTGATGGGATTGCGTTTGCACTGGTGGTCATCTGCTAGTAAGAAGATCAGGTCGTTAACCCCTAGCAGTCATCTTGGAAAATGTTTTCCTGGGCTGTTGGAAGCAGCCATCCCATATTGGGCATCTGTAGATTGAATGCAGTGAGAGAGAACTCTGATGCATTGCTTGATTTTGTGTATTTTTTGTGCCCCTAACCCACACAGAGGTATTGGTGATTGAACTACTAGTCAACAGTTTTTCCGTGTACCCCAGCTGAGAAAGGCTTGCTAGCCAAAGTGGAGGAGTCTCTCCTGGACCCTGCACTAAGAATGACTTGTGGGGGGTGGACATGATGATGAGTGTGCTTGTGTTGTATGCCTACCTACTGTAGTCTGTCCTTGTAGGCATGGGGAATAGCATCTGAGGGAGCACAGTGTACCATTCTGGCTTCTTTTGATCAGGCACTACCCTTGAATTTCCACTGCTTTGAGATTTGCGGCTACATTATGTTAACACCTGTTTGCTTGACTGATTTTTTGATTTCATTTGCCACCTGGTGCATTTTCCTGATGGAGTAGATTCTTCTACACCTTTGGTCTGTTTTCAGGGAGGCATTGAAGTTGTTTCTGTGGTGCGAAGGGGGGTGTTTAGCAGGGCACTCGGGAAGTCCCAATACTCAAGTGCTATGTGCACACTTGAATTACCACTGCCTCAGAGGATGACGTCTGTGAAGGACTGCCCATATACTGCAGTACATTTACCAGTATTTAAGCATGAATCCAAGCACTTGGCGTGCACAGGCTTGAGCTGCTTGGGTGCCGGAGGAACCGGGAGGGGAGAGAAGGACAGGTAGATGTCAGCTCATACGCATTCCTGGAGGAAGCATGGGATTTTTGCTAGCAGTCTGGTATTCCTTATTTAAAGGAGGCAATGCTGTAACCACTTCAATAAATTTGGTTTTCTTGTAGTGAGAGTTCATTTATGCTCTGTGTGGTGATGTGCATGATGTCAAGCAGATGTCCTAACTGGGCGGAAAAGAAAGTTGCATGTAATCTTACCGTAACCGTAGATGTCCTTCTCTTCCATGTTGCAGTATTCTACATGTGGGTTTACCCTTCTCCTCTCCAGTTCATTCGGCCAGGTTTCCAAAGATTTTCAGTCCCTCCAGGTGCGTCGGACATCTGGCATGGCAGCAGGTATGTGTGGGCCATAAAAGTGAAGTCTGCATGCAGCAGCTCTCAGAACTTTTCAGCTGCCATTTGCACGCCAGGTGCTCCTTCTCGCGGACATTGGTAAAAAAAAAAGAAAAAAATCAATTAAGTACCCCGTTGGGGAGCCTTTCAGTCCTACTGTTAATTCTTAGTTTGCTCATGCCATCTGGAAAGGGCAAGTGTAAGTGTGGTCAGCAGATTCCCCACAGACACCCACGGTCAGTGTTTAGGCAGGGAACATGACCACGAGAATTGCACGATTTGTAAATCATTTGTCCCAAAGGCCTTACGTCACCGTTTACAGGCTTTGCACTTATACTTGGAGAATCAACATTTTAAAGCAATTAGCATTGGGGATGGAGGCCATGGCCGATACCCCATCTGAACCACCTAAGAAGAGGGGCCAAGACCTTGTGGCCTACTTCTCTTGCACCTCTTTCAGCTGTTCCTCAGTCTGTGGCTGACGATTTGGCTACCTCAGGTGTGGATAAAGTGGGTACCTCCGAAGAAGATGCACAATCTTGAGTGGACAACACGTCCATAGAGACTACACCAGCATCTACTTGCCGGGGGGGACCAGCTTTCACTCTGGGTTCTTCGGATTCCACTACCGCCATCCCTACACCTGATCCAAGGCCTTCTCTCAGTTGTACGCTTGCGAGGCCTCTAAAGAAAAAACAAAGTAAAGCATGCATCTCCTGACTCTGAAAGCATGCCCGATTGGCAGGCCTTCAATCAGTTTGTTTAATGCCTTCATGACCCTTAGGCCTGATGCATTAGAAGTCCCTGGCACTGCTTCTTCCCTCCTAAGTCATAGACCTCTCATTCCTGAAAGGAGGGAAGAACAACTTCCGGAGGAGGAGGAGGAACTGTCTGATTCCTCAGAGGATTCCCTCTTACTCCTCTCAGACCCCCCCCCCCCCCACCGGGATATGAATCTCCAGAGGAAGGCTGTATTGAACCTGACTCCCCTGTAGAGAACTTAACCTTTGGTCTTTCATTTTATTGAGTTTCCCCACTTTAAGCGGAAATCCTCGGATATGACAAGTACAAAAGAGGATGTCCTTCAAGAATGCAACTGCAGTCCTGACATATGGGTTGTTCTGCCTCAGGCAGCCCTTCGGTTGGCCGGATTCCAAAGTCTGGGTCCGGCGGTGGCTGATGTCGCCTCCTCTCAGACGTCAGAGTGGCTGGAGTATAAAGGCATCCGCCGACGCCATCTTCTTCAGTCTTTTTTGCCGCGCGGTGCCCGAAGCAGAAGCAGTTCGCAAGTGCCGGTCGGTCAGCTCCTGTGTTTTCAGTTACCGAAGTCATCTAAAAGCTAAGTACCCCATTGGGGAACATTTTTTCTTGGCTCAGCCGATGTCAGAAAAAATTGAAAAAGTTAATAATCGTTTGTCTTGTGGTAAACAAATACCTCATAAGGACTTCCATTCTTACTGCCTCCCTTGCCTGGGCCCAGACCACGACGTCTTGGCCTGTGCTGCCTGTGCTCGCTTTAATAAGCGCACACTCAGGCGCCGGGCAGAATTTGCCGAAGACGTTTTTGGCGAATCTTTTGCTTATATTATGCCGTCGGAACAACCGACAGCGCAATCTACCAAAAATCGCAAGGACCGGGACTGACATCCTCGGCCCGCGTCTTCCACCGATACCACACCTAAGCCCTCCGCGAGTGCTTCGGTCCCTTTGGAAGCGGTAATTCAACCACCCCAGACTGACAACACTGCTTTAACACGTTCTTCGATCCCGGAGATTTCACCGGTGCTGGTTGTTGATTTTCCTCCAGAAACCGAAGCTCTGGATTTACCCGACACCATTCCTGTGGACAAGGTTACCCCTGCACGTGGGGCAGCTAGGCCTCCGGTATCCATGTCCATCAAGGCCTTTGCACGTGCTAAGTCTGCCAGCCAGGCCAAGGCCCACCCTAAGCCTACTACTCTGGGCCCCTCTTCTGATAGACAGATCATGACTCTTGCTGCAGATTTAATCTCTCTTATCAGAGGTTCTCAGCCGCACCCAGACAGATGTTCTCAGCCGCCTGCAGAAAAAAGGCCTAGAACTGAGCAGACAGACACCCTCTCCTCAGATGAAGCCTCTGGGGATTCAGAGCACTCAGATACCCAGGAAGAATCCTTCCAGGCCTATGAGGACTCTGATGCTGAGGATTCAATTCCCTCTGCCTCCCCTCCAGAGGATATTTCTTTTGGTGAAGTTCTCCACTCCATGAGAGAACATTTTCAGTGGCAGGGTCAGGAATTCTCTGACTCCAGGAAAAGGCTACGTACCTTCCTTAAGCTACCCCAGCACAGACCTTTAGCTATCCCTCCAGTGTTGGATGTCCTTGATGATGTTTACTCATACTCCAGTGCTTCGCCTGATACTCTCCCTCCTGCTCCTGTCAAACCTGACCGATATTACAGGGTCCCTGAAACTCATAAGCATCTTTGTAAGGCCCACTCTGTGGATTTAGAGACCATCTCACAGGGCCCCAAGGCAGTGGCTTCTTCCTCGGCCAAAAACCCTCTGCCCGCTGACAGGGAAGCTAGGTCCCTGGAGAGATGGGGCAAAAAAGTTTATACCTTTTCCACCCTTGCCATGAGGTCACTTAACTGCCTTTTTCATATGTTTCAGTACCAGGATTTCTTAATGGATGATTTGCAGAAAAAGTTAGCCTCTCCTGAGCCTATAGATAGAAAGGCATTGCAGGATTTGGTTCATAACACTCAGCAGGTTAGCAATCATTTTTTAGTGTGGTTATGATGCATTGGAAGCTTCATGTAGGGCAGCCATGACAGGGGCCGTTATACGTAGACATGCTTGGTTGAAAGAACAGCCACTGCCAGACCATGTTAAAGTTAAGCTCCTGGATGCACCTCTGGAAAAACAGAAGCTTTTTGGTGCTAATGCACAGGATGTGTTGAAGTCTATTGAGGAAAAGGCAAAATCAGTACAGACCGTCAAGGATTTTCTCCAGGTTCAGCCTCCCAGACAAGTTTCAAAGGGGAAAGAACAGGCGTGCTCGAGGTAGAGGGCAATACCGAGGCTCCTACAGGGGCCGCCAATGGCAACCACCAAATCAAAGAAGTGGCGCAGGGAGTTCACCTGCACCACAGGGACAATCACAATGACTTGGCTTTCACTCCGCCTACCAAGGCTCAAAGAGAAGCTCCTCTAGGCGGAAAATTATCCTTATTCTCAAAGAACTGGCACATTTTAACCAAGGACAAATGGATTATGGACATAATAGACAGAGGTTACAGGTTCCACTTCCACACCTTACCAACAGGACAAGGCATGCCAAACCTGCCACAAAATCAAAGGGCAGAGGCTCTCTTAAAAGTTGCAAAGCTGTTGCAAATAAAAGCTATAGAAAAAGTACCTCCTCAGGAACAAGGCCAGGGATTCTACTCAAGACTGTTCCTTGTTCCAAGAAAAGAAAAGCAATGGAGGCCTATACTGGACTTGTCTGTTCTAAACACCTTTCTCATTGTGCCAAAATTCAAAATGCTGACGTTACAGCAACTTCTTCCCATGCTGGGCAAGGGGTCTTGGCTGGTTACTCTGGACCTCAAGGAGGCATACCTGCATGTCCCAATTAGACACAGCTGCAGAAGATACCTCGGATTTCTTGCAGGAACAGAGCATTATCAATTCTCAGCATTGCCATTTGGCTTATCTACTGCGCCCAGAGTATTCACGAAATGCCTGGCATCAGTAGTTGCACATTGCAGACTCCAGGGGATTCAAATATACCCTTACCTGGACGACTGCCTCATACAAGCAGACAGCAAACAAGCACTAACAAAAAACTTGGACTATGTCATTCAGTTGCTACAGGCTTTGGGATACACAGTCAACATACAAAAATCAAGGCTATTACCATCCCAAAAGATTATTTTTCTAGGAGCAAAGCTGGATACACAATCACAAATGGCTTTCCTCACAGAGGAGAAACAGCAGCATTTACCAGATTACTTCAAAAGCCTAGCAAAACTTACCCAGCTGACCGCAAGGAAGATCCTGCAGGCCCTGGGTTTCATGGCATCTTGCATCCTTCTGATCCCTCTGGCAAGACTACACATGAGAAAGCTACAATGGTATCTAAAAAGCTTATGGTCTCAACACAGCCACAACCTGGAAGACGTAATACCACTCATTCCATGCCTGCAAAGGGAATTTTTGTGGTGGGCTCAAGCAAGCCATTTAAACCAAGGCATGCCCTTCAACAAGGTTCAAGCAAGTCAAACCATTACAACAGACGCTTCAGATCATGGATGGGGGGCACACATGGAGGACAGATGCATTCAAGGTCAATGGACTCCGACAGAAATGTCTCTGCACATAAATCAAAAAGAGATGTTGGCAGTGATGCATGCAATAGAAGCCTTTGGAAAATCTCTACAACAAGGCCATCTGCTAATAAGGACAGACAACACCACTGTCATGTGGTATATCAACAAACAAGGAGGCACGCACTCGTATCCCCTCTGCAGACTAACAATGGCTCTTTGGGAAAAATCCCTGAAACTGAACATCCACTTGCAATCCCAGTTTGTTCCGGGCAAGGACAATGTTCTGGCGGACAAATTGAGCAGAATTTTCAAGGATCCACACGAATGGATGCTATGTTCTGGCGGACAAATTGAGCAGAATTTTCAAGGATCCACACGAATGGATGCTGCATCCACACATTTTCTCACAAATAACTGCATGGGGAAGACTGGACATAGATCTATTTGCTTCTCATCTCAATCACCACCTGGACAAGTTCTGCTCAAGGACACACCATCCTCTAGCCTGGAGAACGGATGCACCCTCTTTCAGCTGGAAAAGCCTAAAAATCTATGCATTCCCTCCTCTACCTTTACTGACCAAGGTGTTACTGAAGATCAAAGCATAGCAACCAAAAGGAATACTGATAGCTCCAGATTGGCTGAGGCAGCATTGGTATCCCTTGCTACTAAGCATAACTCACACCAAACCGTGGCCCTTGCCCCAATGGTCTCTGCTCCTAACTCAACACAACTACAGGACTGTTCATCAAAACCTGCAAACATTGCATCTGACAGCTTTGAGGGTTCCATGACTTTGTCCCATGTCCCCCTCTCCGAAAAGGTTCAGGAGATCTTGCTGGAAGCACGCAGACCTTCCACCAGAAAAACCTATTCGGCCAAGTGGAAGAGATTCATCATCTGGAATGCCAAAAAGGGACAGGATGCGTCAGTGATGAGCATACCTCAGATATTAGAATACTTGGCAGAAATGTTTCATAATGGCCTCTCATATTCTTCCATTAAAATCCACGCTTCAGCAATCTCAGCAAACTACAACTGTGATCCACCTGTTTTTTCGCATCCCTTGCTAAGACCGTTTCTAAGAGGGATAAAGAATATCAAGCCTCCCAGAAAACCACCAGTTCCTGCATGGGATCTCAACTACGTCTTGGGAAAGTTAACTCTTCCTCCTTTTGAACCAGCAGCATCTTCAGAAATGCAATTCCTCTCCTGGAAAACGGCCTTCCTGTTGGCAGTTACCTCAGCAAGAAGAGTCTCGGAGATACAGGCCCTCATGGCAGTACCTCCCTTTCTCATTTTCCATCAGGACAGAGTTTCTCTAAGGACCTATCCTTCATTCATGCCAAAAGTGATATCCAGGGTGTCTCTAAATCAAGCAATTCACCTGCCTACTTTCTTTTCCAATCCTCAAAATAAAGGGGAAAAGCTGCTGCATACTTTAGACATACACAGACAATTACGCTACTACTTGGACAGAACAAAGACCACCAGGAAGTCTGACCAACTATTTGTAGCCTATGCAGCCAGAGTGCAAGGAAAGGCAGTCTCCAAACCAACAATTTCAAAATGGATTGGACACTGCATCAGATTCTGTTACTCCTTCCATGGAAAGAGTGTGCCAGCCAATATAAGACCACACTCAACCAGAGCTATAGCCACATCCACAGCCTTTCTAAGAGGAGTGGCTACAAAGAACATTCTAGAGGCTGCTACATGGAGCTCCGTGCATACATTTACCAAACACTGCAACCTGCCTTTATACTCCAGATCCCGAGCAGGCTTTGCTTCTGCAGTCCTGCAGGGTCTTTTAGCTACACCATCCCTTGCTTAGATCCTACCACCCCCAGCTTGGCTATGGTATTCAACCCATATGTCAGGACTGCAGTTGCATTCTTGAAGGACATAGTACAGTTTTGTACCTACCATAAATGTAGATGTCCGATAGATATGCAACTGCAGTCAGGTTTTCCCTCCCTCCTACCCCTCTGTTTTTTCTCTTGGGTCCTTTCCCCCTCTCCTATTTAGCTGGGGATTTCTGTTATGGTGTATCTGTTTATTACTGTTGTGCATGTCTTGAAACTTTTGTTTATCCATTCACAAAATATAGCCTTCCTTGGAGGGCACCTGGCATCTGGGGCAAGAAACACTGAAGAAGATGGCGTCGGCGGATGCCTTTATACTCCAGCCGCTCTGACGTCGGAGAGGAGGCGACATCAGCCGACGCCGGACCCAGACTTTGGAATCCGGCCGGCCGAAGGGCTGCCTGAGGCAGGACAACCCATATGTCAGGACTGCAGTTGCATATCTGTCGGACATCTACATTTATGGTCGGTACAAAACTGTACTTTCTGCGACTTTATACAAATGGACTCGCCCAGTCTTTCTGCTGTCCCTCTTATTCAGCCAGGCTTTCTGGATGCTTTTGCTTCTGCTTCTGCTTCCATCAACTTGGACTCCCAACCCCCAGCCCCACAGAGAGCAGATAGAAAAATGTTTCTATCTCAGGGACTTTGTAGAGTCTAAGTGCCCTCCAGCTGATCCAGCCAGTATCTCCATCTCTACTGATGAGGCTTCCAAGCTTCTTCCTACCACTACCATCCTTCCAGTTGACAAGAACAGCAAATCAATGGAGAGGTTAGGAAAGAAAATTTACACATCTGCTACCCTGTCATTCAGCGCTACTAACTACCAAACTCACATGACCAAATGTTCTTTAGCTCTTTTGGACATGGCCACTAAGGAATTAACTGACATTCCAGATTGTGCAGCCAAAGCTTCCTTGACCTCCTTGCTAGCCCTCAGCTCACAGGTGAATAAGACATTAAGATGCAGTTATGATGCAGCTGAAGCCTTAGCTAGGTCAGCTGCATCAGCCTCTGCACTAAGAAGATACTCATGGTTATGTCTTCAGCCTGTCCCTGATGATTTCAAGGCCAAACTTATTGATGCACCTTTGGATCACTCTGCCCTGTTTGGTGAAAAAGTAGCAGACCTGTTTAAATCCCTTCAACAAAAAGGAAAAGAATTACAGGATCTAAAACACCCCCTGGTCTCGCCCATCCCAAATTTCCAGAGGAACTGTCCGGCTAAGACCCAGTTTATCAGGAAGGCCCCTAGACCTACAGCCCCAGGATCTAGAAGACCTCCTAGAAGACAAACCCCCTCAAGCTAGAGCTTCTCCCTCCTCCAGCCAAAGGCCTTCCTTTTCAGTAAGGGCAGGTAGTGTCTGACTGCCTGACAAGCTTTTCAGCCCAACCCAAACACCCCCCCCCCATCATCCCCCCCCCCCCGTCTCCCCATCTCTCTCTCACCGTCTCCATGCGTGGTCTCTCATTACCTCCGACAAGTGGTTCTGTCCATCATACAAAATGTTTACTTTGTCCTGGATCACTCCACCATCAAGGCTGGGCATACCCCGGCCACCCACCAGTCAAATTACCCCTCCTTCTAAAGGTTCTGCAAACCCTTCTAATACAAGGCACCATAGAACCAGTACCTGCAGAATCAAAAAGAAAAGGATTTTACTTCAGAATTTTTTTGGTTCCCAGAAAGGAAGGACCATGGAGGCCTATTCTAGACTTCTCACGCCTCAACTCTTTCTTAAAAGTTCCTCCCTTCAAAATGCTCACTCTCCCTACCCTTTTCCCCCTTCTGCTTCCTCAGGGATTCATGGAAACCCTAGACATAAAGGAGGCCTACCTTCACATACCCATAAAACCCACTTTCAGGAAATACCTCAGATCTCCGGCAGGCTCATCCCATTTTCAGATGTTCTTTGTGTTTTACTGTTGCAGTCATCACACTTCGGTTATCCTGCCAGGGGTGGTAGCCCTCAGTCGGCCCAAATACCAGAGGCTTAGTATTTCTGTGTCTGTTGCTGTCGCTCCAGGACTGATGTCAGGTTGTCAGTGGTATAAAAGTAGACAGCTGACGCCATTACATCAGTCTTTCTTGCCAATGAGGCCGAAGCAGTTTGCACGAGTGCCGGTCAGCCTCTACCTGAGTTTGTTTCCAAAATTAAAGTTGAAGTGTTCTAAAGCGAAGTATCCCATTGGGGATCCTTTTTTTCTTGCTTTCCACAGGCGAGACAATTGTTACCTTTGTCTGACATCGGTTAGAGCAAGTACCACTCTGAGATTTCCATTCTTACTAAATCACCTGTTTAGGCCCAGACCACGACGTCCCTCACTGCCGGTTTTGTGCTTTGTTTAACGCTCAAACTATTTGTCGTCGGGCCCTTATTGTAGCTAAATACTTTCGCTCTCGATCTCTGTATTCCAAAATGGCTTCAGTAAGCCATCCGACTACTGATCTTTCGAAAAAAACGGAAGGATAAAGACAGAGAGAGACCGCACAGGTCCAAAACTGCTGACGACGCTTCTGTTAAGCTAGTCGCCAGTTCGCCGGTACTCAAGGAGTTGCTTTTACAGCCCCTGATGCCCGCTTCGATGGATTCGCAGGCTGCTACGGAGACCCATTTGAATTTCGGTATGCTGTGAGACTCCTTTGATTGTGGAACCTGCGGATGTCTCTACCTTGGATGGGTCTGGAGCCGCTGTGCAGGCACCGGCTTTTGAGGAAGTTCTTTGCACTACCGATATTGGACACAAACCGACTTCTTTTGTGTCTTCAGTTCTCTCTAAAACTACCAAGTTTATAAAGCCCAGAGTACAAGCTATGCCTAAAAAAAGACCCAAACTCGCGCGTCTGCTTCTTTGCCACAATCACAGATGCTTAAAATGGCGGAAGACCTTATGCTGATTAGGGGAAGTCGGCCTTCCCCTGGTCAAAGGAGAAGAGACTTGTCCCTGGCAGCTTTATCTGACCAAGAGTCTGCAGACCTTTGAGGTTTCTGATTATGAAGTCATTCCCTTATCTGCTTATGAGGATACAGATGCAGAGGAATCCATTCCTTCTGCCTCTTCTCCAGAGGATTTTTCTTTTGGTGAAACCCTACATACTTTGAGAGAGCATTTCCATTGGGAATGCCAGAATTATCCTCAGTCCAAAAAGAGGCTCTGGATTTTTAGATTTACCACAGCACAGACCCTTAGCTGTCCCTCCTTTTCTGGATGTTGTAGATGTCTTTGTGGAATCCAGTCTAACTCCTGTTACTTTACCTCCTGCTCCCAGGAAACCTGATGGGTACTACAGAATCCCTGACTCTCACAAATTTCTTTTCAAGAATCCTACTGCTGACTCAGAGGTAATCACCCAAGGACCTAAAGGAATAAAAACAACCAGATCTAAGAATCCCACCCCCTCTGACAAGGATTCCCGTGCCTTAGATTGGGTAAAAAAGTATACATCTCTGCAACTCTTGCCATTAGAGCATCGGTTCCACATGGTGAAATACCAGCAACATACCATGGAACTCGTTAAACAAAAATTATTTACCTTCCCTGACTCTGCAGAAAATAAAGAATTACAGGAACTTCTGCATTCTGCAAGCCAAATCAGTATGCATACCCTGCAATGTGGTTTTGATGCCCTAGAAGCATCCTGCAGGGCAGCAGTCACAGGTTCTGTTCTTAGAAGGCATGCTTGGCTTAAGGAACAGACCTTGCCAGATCATGTCAAATCAAAATTACTGGACGCACCACTGAACAAAGACAATCTGTTTGGCACCAAAGCAGAAGAGGTTTTAAAAAAGATGGAAGAAAAAGCTAAGTCTGTGCTGACAGACTTTTTGGCAAGTCCATCCTCCAAGATTCAGTAGCATTGTCCCGCAAAACATTGGTCCTTTCCAGCCCCCTCAAGGCCACCTCAGACTAGACCTAGGGGAAACAGACCCCCCCAGACAGCAGTCTTGGGTTATGCAGAGATCTAAGCAATGGAGTACCTCCCCTTCTAAAACGGGGAGTGCTAAGCCACCCCCTTATGGAAAGAATTCACAATGACTTCTCAACTTCTCCTCTCAACTCTGCCCATCTGCTCGTGCCCCTAGGAGGAAAACTGGCCTCCCATGCAAGAAACTGGACCTCCATCACCAACAATCGATGGTTCCTCAACTTAGTGTCCTAGGGGTACACATTTTATTTCCACATGCCGCCTGTCCCAGAAGGGTTCCCAGATCTTCCTCAAAACCAGTGGGCAGAGGCACAAAACCAAGTTCATTCCCCGCTGTCCATGAGGGCAATTCAGATAGGCCAAGGTTTTTATTCCAGACTTTTCCTGGTACCCAGAAAAGAGGGCACCTGGTGCCCAGTCTTGGATCTATCCATTCTAATCACTTTCCTTGTGGTACCAAAATTCAAAATGCTCACCCTACAGCAGCTTCTCCCTATGCTGTCCAGAGATGCCTGGTTAGCCACCCTAGACGTAAAAGAGGCCTATCTGCATATCCCAATCAGAGACTCTTACAGGAAATATCTACTTTTCAGGACAGAATCTATGCATTATCAGCTCTCTAAGCTTCCCTTTGGTTTATCCACTGCTCCCAGAGTTGTCACAAAATGCCTGGCTCCAGCCATTGCTTTTTGCAGACAAAGAAATATTCAAATTTACCCTTGGAAGACTGCCTGATTCAGGCAGTCAGTCAGGAAAAGCTGTCACCTGACATTTGTAAAGGACCTACTAACCTCACTGGGGTACACTATCAACGGAAAGAAATCCAAACTAGTCCCCAGTCAAAAAATTGTATTCCTGGGAGCAAGGCTGGACACAACATCCCAGATGGCATTCCTAACTCCAGAAAAACAAGCCTATCTGACAGGCTACTTCTCTCAACTGGCCACCAGAACCCAGTTATCCGCAAAAGAAGTCCTGCAAGCTCTAGGATTCATGGCCTCCTGCATTCTACTAATTCCATATGCCAGACTGCATATGAGGAAACTTCAGTGGTACTTAAAAAGCCTTTGGTATCAAAATTCTCAGGACATGGAAACTATTATACCTATGATACCTTGTCTAAGGAAAGATTTTCTTTGGTGGGCAGCAGCATGCAACCACAACAAGGGACTTACCTTTTCACAACCCCACACTACCCAGACCCTAGCCACAGACGCATCAGACTATGCCTGGGTGCACACCTGGATGGCAGGTTCATTCAGGGCGACTGGAGCCAAAATCCAATTAATCTGCACATCAACAAAAAAGAGATCCTAGCTGCTCAGCACGCTGTGACAGCTTTCAGACCTCTACTCTCTCTCTGGGGCCTCTACTAATCAAAACTGATCGCACCACAGTGAATGTGGTACATCAACCAGCAGGGGGTAACCCACTCTGCAAGCTAGCAATGACCCTTTGGAACACTGCCTCCGCCATGCATATTCACCTGCAAGCTCAATTCCTGCCAGGCAACCAAAACTCTCTAGCAGATAACTTAAGCAAAAATCTCCTAGACCCACACGAGTGGCAATTAAACCACAACACCTTCAGCCTTGTGACCCAAAAATGGGGTACCCTGAAGGTGGATCTATTTGCTTCCCCCTACAACCACCAGCTCAGCAAATTCTGCACCAGGGAACCTCGCATCAAGGCCTGGAAAGTGGATGCCCTATCCTTCCAGTGGGCAAACCTCTCAATCTATGCATTTCTCCCTCTACCTCTTCTTACAAGAGTATTACTCAAAATAAGGGAGAAAAGATCAAGGGCAATCCTGGTTGCCCCAGACTGGCCACGCCAACACTGGTACCCACTGCTGCGCAGTCTATCACCGTTGCCTCCATGGCGCCTCCTCCAGATTCCAACTCTCCTGACTCAGCAGGAGGGAGAATTCTTGCATCCACAATTGCAGACCCTGAATCTAGCAGCCTGGCTTATTCCTTGACTTCTCCTCCACTGGCCAGCCTAAGCAAGCAGGTCCTGGATGTCATACGTGAAGCCAGACCTACTCCACAGGGGCCTGTCCTTCTCTTCCATTAAAATCCATGCTTCTGCCATATCTGCACATACAGCACTGAGCCACCTCTCTTCTCACACCCTCTCATCAAGCAGTTTCTGAGAGGGGCAAACAACTGAAGGCCACCAAGAAAAGCCCCTATCCCTGCTTGGGACCTTAACTTTGTTTTGGAAAAGCTCACGCTACTCCCCTTTGCGCCTGCAGCTTCAGCAGAGTTAAAATTCCTCTCTTGGAAAACAGTCTTGCTTCTGGCCATCACTTCAGCTAGAGGAGTGTCTGAGCTACAAGCACTTATGGCTGTGGAACCCTTCATCATTTTCCATGCTGACCAGGTCCTCAGGACTAACCCAACTTTCATGCCTAAAGTGGTATCCAGTGTGGCTCTCAACCAACTCTATTAATTTGCCCACCTTTTTCCCTAAACCTCAAAATAAGGGGGAAAGGATCCTGCACTCTTTAGATGTGCACAGACAGCTCAGATTCTACCTGGATAGGACTAAGCCCTTTAGGAAATCTGACCAGTTACTAGCCAGCTTTGCACCAGGAGCAGAGGGCAAAGCCATATCAAAACCATCTACAAATGGATAGCACACTGCACCCATTTCTGTTACAAACACCATGGGAAACCACCCCCACAGGGTGTCAGAACACATTCCACTAGGGCAACTTCATCCTCTACAGCCTTTCTCAGAGGGGTCCCTACCAGGGTCATTCTGGAAGCTGCAGCATGGAGTTCGGTTCATACCTTCACCAAGCATTACCACCTGACTATCTTTTCCAAATCCGGGGCAGGCTTTGCAACCGCAGTCCTGCAGGGCGTACTAGCCAGCCCCAACTCTTCTTGACTGCCTACACCCGTTCCTCAGCTTTAGGGAATTGACCCAAGTGTGATGAAGGCAACAGTTTAACACGAGGAACATAGTACAGATTTGTACACTTACCATAAATGTAGATGTTTGCGTGTATCCACTGTTGTAGTCCTGGTTTCCCACCCTCTAGCCCCCTTGTCTCTCTCTCTCTTCCTCGCCCTTTACAGGGCTATTGGTATTTACTTTCTACTGGTGGTGCTACTCCACCATAACTTGGCTCCCTATTGGGGGCTCCTGACATTTTGGGACAAGAAAAACTGATCTAATGGCATCTGCTGCCTGTTCTTATACTACTGACAACCTTATGTCAGTCCTGGAACGACAGCAACCGATGCAGAAATACTAAGCCTCTGGTATTCAGGTCGACTGAGGGCTACCTCTGGCAGGTTAACCTATATGTGATGACTGCAACAGTGAATACACATGAATATTTACATTTATTGGAAGAGTACACAGCTGTACTTTCTGTACCTTGCCCTTTGGGCTTTCTACTGCTCCCAGGGTATTTACAAAATGTCTGGCTCCAGTCATTGCTTACTGCAGGGCAAAGGGGATTCAGATATTCCCCTGTCTAGATGACCTGCTAATCCAGGCAGAAGACTCTTCGTCTTCACACCCAGACCCTTATGCTCCTCCTGCAATCCCTAATAAACTTGCCAAAATCCCATCTGAAGCCAGCACAGGACATTGTCTTCTTGGGGTGCAGAATCTGGTCAGGCCTTATGAAGGCCTTCCTACCACTGGAAAAAGTGGTGTCCGTGACTCAACATCTACTCACTGCCCTCCAATCCTCAGTGCTGACAGCAAGACAATTTCTGAGACTTCTGGGTTACATGGCAGCCATCATCCCCATGTTGCCCCTAGCAGGAATGCACATGAGGAAACTACAGTGGTATCTATGAACATTGTGGACTCAGCACTCACACTCTCTAGAGTTCAGGGTCCCCCTCCTCCCCTGTTTAAAACAGGAATTGAGATGGTGGGTGGCTCAGTTTACCCAGAACCCAGGCCTCCCCCTACAAACCCCCAATCCCTCCCAGACAGTGCACACAGATGCCTCCTATCTGGGATGGAGAGCAACTCTAGGGCAGAGAAAAGTGCAAGGTTTGTGGACAGTCGGACAGAAACTAGACCACATAAACGTCAGAGAAATGAGAGCGATCCTCTTTGCCCTACAAGCCTTCCTACCCTATCTGGAGTGGGGCCCTCTCAAGATATTCACTGACAACACAACAGTCCTGTGGTATGTCAACAAACAAGGAGGCACAAAGTTGTACCTTCTATGCAGACTAGTTCTGCAGGTGTGGGAACCAACCACCCTGCAAGGAATTACCCTACAGGCAGCCTACATACTGTCCCAACACAACTCCCAGGCAGATCTTCTTCTAAGCAGAGCCATCTCAGACAACCACAAATGGATGCTTCAAAGAGATGTCTTCCTAAATCTGGTCCACAGGTGGGGTATACCATATATAGACATGTTTGCCTCCTCCATAAACGGGCAACTTCCTGGGTACTGTACTAGGACAGACTATCCCAAGACACTGGTGATGGATGCCTTTTCGATGACCTGGAAGGGGGAATATCTGTATGCATTCCCTCCCTTCCCCTTAGTGCAAAAAGTGCTACTGAAAATTCAGCAAGACTCACCAAATATCTTGCTGGTGACCCCCTACTGGGCAAGACAGCAATGGTTCCCCCTTCTCCTTCATTTGTCCAAGGGCAGTCACCACAAGTTACCCCCCCCCCTCAGTGGACCTGCTCGCACAGTACAGGGGGACTCAGATACACCCACGTTTTCAATGTCCTGCAGGAGGCCTGGAAACCCAACACAAGGAAATCCTATCTCTTGAAATGGAATAGGTTTTCTGTCTGGTGTGTCAAAAGACAGTTGGACCCGCTGGAAAGCGATATTCCTCTCACCCTTTCTTACCTGTGTGAACTAATGCATAGAGGGGATGTCATACATGTCTCTGAAAGCACATTTGTCTGCTATCTCTGCCTGCCTTCCTCTGGATCCACCCCTTGCATCCAGACTCCCCACTAAACAGTTCCTCAAAGGAATACTACACTTAAGACCTCCCAGGAAACAGTCTCCTCCATCCTGGAACCTTAACTATGTATTAGAAAAACTCATCTTAGCCCCCTTTGAGCCAGCAGACCAAGCTTCCATAAAATTTTGCATGTGGGAAACTGTTTATTTTTTAACTCAGACCTCTGCCAGGAGGGTCTCAGAGTTGCAAGCTGTTATGGCCACACCTCCATTTTTAGTCTTCCACCTGGACAGGGTGACTGTCACGACTAACCCACAAAGTAGTGAATGACCTGTCCCTGAACAAGGTCATCCACCTGCTGCCTACCTTCTTCCCCAACCCACAGGAGGATAGTGAGAGAGTACTCCATTCCCTTAACATCCTAAGACAACTGAGATTTTATCTTCATAAAACCGAACCTTTTAGGAAATCTGACCAACTGTTTGTCTACTTCCACCCCAGAGCCCTGGGGAAAGATGTAAGCAAACAGACCATTTTGGCCAGTCCATTTCCTTCTGCTACTTACACCACGGGAAGACCTTGCATAACAATGTCAAGGCCCACTCCACCAGAGCTGTGGCCTCTTCTGGAGCCTTTTTTTTTTTTTTTTTTTTTTTTAAGGGGTGTCGAACTCAATACTTGAGGCAGCTACTTGGTCCTCAGTCCACACCTTCACCAAACGCTACAAACTGGAGTACATCTCCAGAGCAAGATTTGCCAGGGCTATCCTTCACAGGTTCCTGGAAACCTCTTCTAGGCCACCTTCCAATCCTCAGTCAGCTTTGGCACTCACCCATATGTAGAATACTGCAACATTGGAATAGAAGGGCATAAAGTTGTGTAAAATCTTACCATAACCATAAATTTCCTTCTCTTCCATGTTGCAGTATTCCTTCCCCTCTTGTCAGACTGCACTTGCTCTCCTGGGTGACACTGGACAAGCTATGCCCTTATAGGACTGGCTCTGACTGGGGCTTTAATATGTTCTGAGGGCTGCTGCATGCAGCCGTCACTCTTACTGCCCACATATCTGCTGCCACGTCAGATGTCCGACGCACTAGAGGTACTTGAAAATCTTTGGAAACCTGGCTGAATGAACTGGAGAGGAGAAGGGTAAGCATATATGTAGAATACTGCAGCATGGAAGAGAAGAACATCTATGGTTATGGTAAGATTTTACACAGCTTTCCTTTCTGCCCAGTTAGGGCATACATTTTAGACATCCTGGGACAGTATATACAATGCCACAAGTTTGCTCTTCCAACCCTCTTGATGTTCCCAGCTTTGGGGGGTAGAATGGGGGACAGTTAAGTTAGGAGCACTGGTGCCAGAGTAAGCAGCCTATAGTCAGCTGCCAAAGGTACATGGGGGGGGGGATTGCAAACACTCCCTTTGGCCTTACCCTGACCCCCTTACTGTTCACCAAGCTGATGCCTGTTGTCACTCCTTATCTCATGTTACCGGGTTCTAGTGTCTTAACGCTGCCTTGGGTGACTCCACTCCAGCTGATTTCTGAGATCCTCTAGCACATTACAGAGAGAATCTGCTGTGAATCTTTTATTTCTGGGACCACTTAGTTGGTTGTTGACTGGATTAATCCCAGTAGACAAGCAGCCTGTATTTAATCAAGACCTGCAGTGGTGTTCGTACTGGCTGGGGAAGATTGACCAGGGGACCAATGAACTTCTGTACTCCTTTTCAGTAAGTATTATGGGATCTTGCACATCCATCTGAGCTGCTACCAACTTAGGCAGATGGGGCCATCAGTTTAGCATGTCATCAGAAGGACAGCAACTTTCGATGTCCGCTGTTGACGTTTGCACACTGTTCCCTTGATGCCCAGATTTGTCTGGCATTTTACCATGAAACACTTGCAGGTTTTTGTAACTGTTGATGATGTACCTTCTGTAATCCAGAGACTGCATCCAATAATTGCCTTTTGGTGGCTACTGTACAGATGTTTCTTCATTTAAGATGTCACATCGCTCCTCCAGCATCAGTGGACCGTGTAGAGGGACACTCTGAAAACCAGTCTTAGAATTTCTTAGACTTGAAAGAAATCCCTCAAGTGGTGGATTTGCTGGGGTAAGCCATGTGTGGATCCTCTTGTATCAGCTTCAGTGAGCATAAATGTTACATTGGGAGTTTCACCATTGTCACCTTTAGAAATAATACTTGCAGATAATTCATCAGGTATGCTACCGTATCCCTTCCCCTTTAATCACAGCCCTTGGCCCCATAAGGTTCCCTGTCCAGATTTGGCCACAGATTGAAGTCCGTCATCAAAACAGCCCAAGAACCTCAATGTACTACATTAGAGAAGTAGGGATTGGTGATTCCTTTTCAGATTGCTTACATTTAGATCAGCTTTTATTTAGTTGATTTCCCTTTTGATTTTGTAGTTAGCAGTTTTTCTGGCATTTGTTGGCAGCTTCCCTGCGCCTCTTCTCACTAAAGCACCTTTTATAGTTATCCAATCGTGATGTCAGTTTTTTGTGGTTTCTTGCAAGATTGCATACATTTGTGCAATGTAATGTAGTACTTTAACTTTTTATTGTTTGTCTCTTGCTGCTAAGAGTTTCTAATTGTGAATAATGGTAAAAATCCTTTACCAAGTACCCCTCTGGAACAAAAAAATTCCATCCTAGGATAAGTATTTAAAATCCCTTAATTGTCTCAGCGTACCACTTTTTGAAGAGTTCTGTTTGTGCTTCCTTTAAGTCATTCACTGTTAAGGATTGCAAACCTAGATGAGCTTGAAAAACATGGGGCTACTCCAGTGTCTTGACTACAGAGCTTCGCTTTCTACCTTGAAAAGTTTCTTCTCCAGAAAGTAAAATGCCTGCTGTTAAGAATGCTACTCCAGTCGTCAGGAAGCCCAGAATAGTTGATTCTTCTGAAAACATTGTTTTAACTTCAGTGTTGTCTGAGCATACTTGTAGTGTAACTCCTCTCAAATGGACTTACCATGCTACCGTCCATCCTGAGTTACTTCAGTTGCCTTTGAGTTGGAGCACTGTACCCCCAGGCCTTTATCCTCTGCATCTAGTGGGCTGTGCTGGCCTGTCTTTGTCCAACTGGACTATACGAACATGTGGAAGATTTTTGGTAAATATGGCAGATATGTTCACAGGTGACTTTCCCAACCAACATCAAGAGCACTTCATTACTGGATTTCTCTGACTCAACACCTGATGCTTCCTTTCTGAGATTAACTGAAGCTCCAGTATCTGTACCTGCTTGACCGTTAGTTGATTTGTTGATGGAGGTCGATATTGATGGTCTCACTGTGGTTGGAGGTTTTGGCTTTTGTTGTCCCAAAGTTTACAGAGTCATCAACAAAGAGACCAATTTCGAACTTCTGTGGTTCAGTTCCCATCTTTGATTTGTAGGGGCCCAGTGTTTCATGTGTGCACCTCATCTTTATCCTCTCTGGACTGATATTATCCCTAAAGTTGTCTTGCAACAGTCTGTGTTGTATAAATTGATCTTGACAGAGACACTGGCTTCCATTTTGATTCAGAGCCTTGAGCCTACTCTGTTATCCTCCACTTTGTGTTGCTTTTGTTGGCCCTTCGGTTGCAGTGGACTCCAGGCTGCCTTGATTCCTTATGCTTTGCAGTCCTTGTCTAGGCTTTGGTATTCTGGCCAGTAACGCTTCCTCAGATGCAAGCATCTTTGCTTCAACTGCACCCAGAGGCAGTCCAACCAGTGGTTCACCACCTATCCTCATCTGCTGCTTTTGCATTGCTTTCTCTCTAACCTTGGATAAGAAGACCGTTGTCTCCAGACATGATGCTAGTATTATGTCTGGCTTGCAGTTTTTCTCTTCCTTGGACTCTTACCATTCAAGGACAGGAGGCAAATCCTTATGTAAGACGAAGTGCTCAAACTACCTGTAAGACTCTCCTACACTGAACATAGATTAACTTTTGACTGATGATTCTCCTACCATATATCTTGATGATCCCCAAATTTTGGGGAGGTCTTAACACTCAGGTTGAAAGCTAAGTAGCCATAGGACACCTCCCCTGAGTCAGACTGCATCAGGGCATGGGGATTTCCAAGTTACCTTGGTCTTCATTTTTGTGGTACTGCCAGCTGACATAATGTGTCAAGTTAATGATGCCTGGATGAATCTGTGTGGTAACTCTAATCCTTAAATGTCCGGACAAATTTTCCTCCAGTACTTTTGTTCCGTGTACCTCTACCTACTACCTACCTACTACTGTCAAGCCAGCCCTGCAGAGATCTTATGCCCTTTTTAAGAAGCATCTTTATTAAATTATCATGTATGACTTAGGCAGTCGTACGTTTGCATAAATGAAAACAAACCTTGTTGATGTCATTTTTATTTGCAAGCATTATACATCACTTATCTATCCAGTCCTTGTCAAACATTGCATGGCTCATTCAAATCCTACATTCATTTAAACCTCATTCCTTCTCTGCATGTATTATTCCCACAATACACATTTTTTCTATGTAATTTGCATCCCCTTTTTCTGAAGATTCCAATTCCAGTTGTTTTATCTCTTAATGTATTAATGTATTCAGTACTTCTAGTACAGGTGGTTTAGACTTCGATTTCCATTTTCTAGTAAATGGTTTTGTTTGTTTTATTTTATTTTTTTTTTTGCAGCCACCATAATTAAACTCAGCAAGGCCTTACTATGTCTAGGCAGTTCTGATTTTGTATAGTGTATGGAACTTTTGGCAGTTGTTGCCCGGAAGTCTACTGAGTCATCAGTACTGAAAAAAATAATGTCCTTAGTGACACCAGTTTGCTCACCTGGTATCTGACAGAGTAGTGTTGAGGGAATCTTTAATGGCTGCCAACTCGTTACACATCCAGAAAATATGTTCCCAATTACCTCTTTCTTCCCATGACTCCTCCAATATTTTCTGTCTACCTGATGAAAAAGTCGTTGCAGTCTGGCTGGGGTATAATAATACCTGTGTAAACACTTCCAAACAAATATCTTAAATCTTCTAGACTTTGTTGCATATTTGGGAGACATACATATATATCCCCCCCATTGTTTTTGTGATTTTACTTATCCAATCTCTTTCCAATCCTTTCTAACCTCCTCTGATTATTATAGTTATTTCATTTTATATGCTGTACAAATTATTTCTTTAACAGCAGCTTCTGTTCTAGATTCTACTAAAAAAAAACTAGCAGTGCTGGTCTTTCACTTAGGATTCCCCTATTTGTTTCGTTTTGCCTATACTCTGATATCATTCCTTGATAGGGAAGGCGATCTGTAGCCTGCTGTCCAAATAAATTATTGGCCTCTTCCCAATCTATTACCTTTCCCGCTCTAATTATTTGCTCCCAATACCTTGGTTCTTTTGCATGTTTTCTCCAATAAATTCCAGCCCCTTCTTGCCTATTGTAGTCATCCCTATTGGCAGAATCTCCTTTCTCCATTCCCATGATGGCTTAGTTCTTGGGGTACTTTCTGCTACTTTACGAATATAACATTCCTTAAGGATCTGCATCCAAAATCAGTCTCTCTTTTTTTTGAGTTCTGTTAATGTCAGATGTTTGCCTCCCCTTCACAAAACCACATTGATCATATCTACCAATTTTGGCATCACCTTTGTCATTCTATTAGCCGTTATAGACATAAACACTTTGTAATCATGGTTTAGAATTGAAACGGTTCTATATGAAGATGGATCTGATAGGTCTTTTACCCTCTTTAGTTATTACAGCCACAACTGCTTTCTTCCAGGATGTTGGTGCTTCTCCGTCTCTTAAAATACTGTTAAAACCTTCCAGATCATTTAGGTTTTTCCCTCCTAGCTTCCAAACTTCCACAGGAATATCATCTGTTCCTGGAGACTTTCTTGTTGATTTGTTTATATATAACCTTTTCTGTCTCATCTCCTCCTAGCCAGACTGTTAGTAATTGAGCCTCATCGACCTCTAACCTTGGTATATGTAATTCTTTCATAATCATTTACATTTGTACCTGATCTTGATTTCCATATTTCTCTCCTTTTATACAGAATTTTTTTTTCATAAAATTTTGAAATATTTCAAGTATCTCTACAGAATTTCTTGTTATCTACTTTGTTATATATCCCGAAGTTCAGTGACAGCCCTTTCTACTTTGTTTATACCCATTTGTTCTTGGTTGCAAAGACCCTGCCAAGTTTCAAGACTGCCATAGTTTGTTTTAACATCAGACTCCCATGGGAGAGTGTACTGCTTTTTGTAGCCTGAGGTCTAGCTTAGTTCCCCCTCAAGATTAGGACAGCACTACTCCCCTCTTGCATTTCTCTATTGGGGGGGGGGGCATATGTTTCCATAGCAAATCTAGTTGCACCCTCAGCCCACCATCCCTGGTGGCCGATGTGAGTGCCTATAATCACCTCCTGGAACTCCTATGCTCTTTCTGGATGTGTGTGTAACCCCCCCCCCAGAACTTGAGTCTCAGGCCTATGCCTTGTAACTGTTCCTTGTACAAGCTTTCACGTGCATGGAGTCACATGACCACCATGACCCCTCACCCTGATGGGTGAGCTGTAAGTTACACATTTTCCATCTTCCTTTGCTCAGCTCTTCAGCACTTTAACTGCTGCTTGAACTTTGGTTGTTTGGGTCACAGTTGGGGCTCTATCTCTATGCCACAGAGCCAAATAAGAACCAGGTGAAATTCTTCAGTCTCCACCAAAGACTGTCCCAGTCTATGCCATGGTTGCTGTATGCAAGAAGTTCCAGTGCAAGACTGCTCATTCACCAAACAAGAAGTCCTTTTCTTTGGACAGATTAGGGAAGCTGGTGTTTTGGTCTTCTATCTTGTCCCTGAACCTATTAAACTAAGGCTTGCATATGTAAAGTTTACAGAGAGATGTGCAAGATGAAATGACCAGAACTAGAGGACATAACCAGATTTGGACATTAAGACCAAATTACAGTCCTAAGTAACAACTTCTAACTCTGTTGTGAATCTCACCTGTAGTGCCATTGATTGTTCTCTTAAAAAGGCAGGTGCAAACCTTATGGTTTGCTTTCTTGCCTGGCTCTGTCAAAATTTAGTAAAGACTCCAAAACCCACTTCACAAATGCCCTTTTGGTTCCTTGCTCTTCAGAAGTTTTGTATTTTGACTAAAGTTGAGGTGACCTTTCGGGTTTCTCAGCATCCATTTTTGAGAATAGAGCACAGCTCATACCAGCTCTGGCTTTAGCACTCACAGCAAGACTGTGTTTGAGATTTTGAAAAGCATCTCCGTGGACGTGGTATTTTCCAGAGCGACACACTCTAGCATAATGTTTCTCAGCAGAACAATCTGGGATCATGCAGCCCTTCTGGTGAGCAGTTTTCATATTCGTGAGACTTGTCTGATTTATTCCCCTCTGGAAACAGTTTGGTGTAGTAGTCCCATTCTGCTGCTGCTTGCATAGAAAGCCATTACACATTACAAGTGGATAACAGATGTCATATCCAGAGGATGTTCAAATCTTTTTTTTTTCCTCCTCCTATTCCACGGCCTTCTCTCTTTTGTCACAGCATTTTGATGCTGAGAGATGTTAAACAGGCCCATAATTAGAGTTGCCTTGGCCATAACACCTGTTGTAGTAAGTTCTGCACTGGCTTTCATAGTTCAACGTGGCTGCACAGAAGGGTTATGAATTTGATTTTATATTGTCATTTCTTCATCAGTTTCTGTTTTATAGTATTTGTCTAGCCTTTAATGTAAGGATTTATAGTCTTATTTTTCAGCAAAGCTTGGGTGCCTTGGTTCTAGGTAGACAGCATGGGAGAGCCACTGCCTTTGGAAATAGCCCCCCCTCCCCAGTTATTGTGTCTGGAGAGTCATTGAACTGAATTTATTTTTTGAGTTGTGGTACAGGCAGACTGCATCCCTGTCAAGATTCTACTCTTACAAGGGCTAAAGCCGTTTACCCTGTATACCGGTAAAATGTGTTGTGTAAAATAGATGACCTGTGTCAGCTGTTTGTGTGTGAAAAAAAGTAGCAGGAAGTGGTGCATCACACTTTGGGTCTAGTAGTACATATTTTACGTCTGACTTTTTTTGATGTCTCTGTGCTGTCCACAGTCAGAGTCCTTGTGCCCCTCCTCATTCTGTGCAGTGAGGTGGAAATGACATTGGGGCATTTCACTATGACACCAATCCTGCTGGTGGTAGGCGACGTCTTTCCTCTGTGACCTGTTAACCCATACATTAATTCATGAGTTAATATATTCATATATGCTAACATATTACCAGGCTGCTTTGTTGTTGTAAATTTTGTAAACGCAGCATTTTTCAGATGGTGATGTTAGCCTCCCAAGAGTGGGACTCGTCAAGCTCCAGGGAAAACTGAACAGACAGCAAGAACGGTCTGTTTTCGGGGTGTGGTTATATAAAGCAGAAAATAACTAGTGAATGTGTCTTTGCAAATCAGCCGTAACTGGGGAAAATGACTACATATTGCTTATCGAAGATTAGCATTAGGAGGGGGCTACTGTTAAAAGAAACTGTAGGAAATCAAATAATTCCATTTTCTAAGGTGGTATATGTTAAATGTATGCTTTTAGAATGGTGAGACTTCAGAACTAGGGCAGTCACTGATTATGTTCTGCGACCTGAGGGGGATCAATTTATAGCAGAATCTGAGAAATGCGATTATTGTAGTGAATTAAGTGATGTTTATCTCTGCTACTTTGTTTATTTGCTTACTTAATACAAATCCTGTTACTGTTTTTATAAAGTAAATGAACAACCATATGAAAATGTATTCTGTATGTTGAGCTTTCGTATATTTTCCCCCTTAAGTAACTGTAGCCAAGATGAATATGATGTGTGGGTGAGAAGATATTTGATAGAATTCTTATGTTTAAAAGGCCATTTTAAGTATAACCAGATGTCTGAAGTGTTTTAAGTATTTTGTTTTCTGGTTATTAATGTCTAGATTTGAAACTGCTGTATGGTGAGGGCGTGACGGTGTAAGTTCTTAGTTTAAGGCCTTGTTCCCAGTAATGCAGAAGTAGGTTTGCATATGTCATGATGTAGCAGTCTGTCTTTTTTTTTTTTTTTTTTTTTTTTTTGGGGGGGGGGGGTGTTGGAACTTTGTAGGTGAGTAAGGTAATGCAGTTAATGGGGTGAGGCTCACTTACAGTGGAAATTTTTTTTTTTTTTTTTTTTTAGTGGCATTCATATTGTATAACAGGAGCTGAATTAGTAGAGAGAATATTGTAAAAGTGAAGTAAGAGGAGGAGGAAGCACTATGTAAGCATGTTTTCTGCTGCTGTACTGTTTGAAAGACATGTCTCAGGAGCCAGCTTGGTCAGCAACAAGGGGTAGAAAGCACCACTCTCAGTATCTTGTCTTCTGAGTGCCCAGCTGAAATTCTCACTTTGGTCTTTGGTTAGTCTTATCGCCTAGGCATGGGGTCTACATTTAAGGTGATGTAGTTGAAGCTGAAACCAATTTCACAAACTGTCATAAAATGTATAATGGGGTGTGAGATCAGAGTTGATAATGCGGTAGTGTGAGTTATATATAAAGCTTCTTTTCCTTTAAAATTTGACTGTAAAATGAGTCCGTCTCAAAAGACTTGTCTGGTGATGTCTTTTGGCATTTTTCTCAAAGCCTTGTAAGAGTTCAGATCCTTTCGTCCGTTTGTAGTAGGGAAGAAATGTACTAATGAAGTGTCCCGAGGGGGAAAGCCTGGTGGTTTGGCTGATGCAGAGATTTTTGCACTACCGCAGACCGTCCACAGTATAGGAAAAGAAATAATCTGTTTTGCCTAGCTGCATTTAGTCACCCAGTATGGTAACTTCCCAGATGTGTAGTGCTCACTTCAGTCCTAGCGCACTTTTAGAACCATTTCTTAAAGTTTTTTTTTCTCT
Organism: Protopterus annectens; assembly: GCF_019279795.1. NCBI lineage: Eukaryota > Metazoa > Chordata > Ceratodontiformes > Protopteridae > Protopterus > Protopterus annectens. The sequence continues at coordinate 27,089,761 of NC_056728.1, read as the reverse complement.
GTACATCTTAACTCTTTCAGTACAGCTGTACTGCAGAATGGGCAGGTTACACTGATTGTGCTTCTGCAGATACAGTTACAGATTAATACAAGTGCTACTAATACATTTATTTTCAGCTTTGAGTAAATGCTTTTACTGATTTTTCTCCACAGTTGCAGTTGCATAAACCTTTTTGGAGTAAGATGTACAGTCATCATTAGTTTTCACAAAATGGACTTAGTGTTTCTAAATGGCCTTTCTTGTGCAGTCATAGGATTTGTAATAACAGCATTCACTATGCCCCAGACTGTCTACAAATAGCTTAAAAAATTCAATGTGCATTGTATTGAGTGTATATCATGTTAAAGGTGTGTGTGTGTAGATGAACTTAACTGCTCCAGTGAAACCTGTCCTGTAGATGTGCCTGTGCACATAGTTTAAATATTTGCAGTCAAAATAAGGTACATCTCAGTCCACACCAGGGTTCTCCCCAGCTTGTATTGGTAGCATTCTCATCAGAGGAAAGGTACACTAGTTCACACCTATGGCAGTCGTTTCTGCTGTGGGTACAATACCTTACTTCACACTGGTGAGATTGTAGTCAGTGCAGGCTTACATCTGCTATGAGACTGGCATGCATGTAGTCTGTAGTTTATTATTGGCTGTTAATGGATTAAAGAAGGATATTGTTTAATTTAGGAAACTATTTTAATTAAATTATGTCCTTCATTTATTTGCAGTGACCTTATTATATAGTTCATTTTTAGGTGGGTTAACCACTGAGGGAAAGGCTCTTTTACTTGGGAGACCTGGGGAGAAAAGTGACACAATTCCAACCCAAGGACAGTTTTTTATAGTAACCATGATGCTTTAATGGTCTATACAGGATGTGGAAGGAAAATAGAGCATCTATTTCACAAGAGCCGATTCAACCCAGAAGTGAACTAAAGACATTGTGTTGTTGTGATGCCCTTGAAATAGCAGTTTGTATTTTTATGCACGTTTTGAAATTGCATTGATTTGAGTTTTATGTTAGAATGTGAATGAATTTACTTAGAGCAATTGAGCTCACAAATGTCCGACTGTCAGTTTGAGTTAAAAAAAAAAAAAAAAAAAAAAGGCTGGCTCTGTAAGTATGTAAACACATACTGCGTTGTAAATTCAGGTACAGAATGAGGTCTGCCCTCGTCAACAAATGGACTAGCAGCAACGCTAAAACAGCATGCCTTTAGTCAGCTTTGTATGTAAATTTTGCCAGGCAACTCTCCCCTCCCATATTTACCCATGGTGCTGTGCCATTTAGCTTGTTATCCAGATCTCTCTCTTGCTCCTACACATTGTATTTGCATTAGAGAATTGGTCCCAGTTTTTCAGAATTTGTATGTGGTTGCCTTGATCAGTTTTATTTGCTGCCCCTTGTCTTGAGATCAATTCACTTCCATTACTTTTATTCTTGTTTTTAGGTTCATAGGTAGGTACTAGGCTATTGGCCCTAGGGCCTATATAAGCCCAGTCAAAAAGGTACCCTGGCTTTCGCCACGCAAGAAAATTATTTTCCTGTGCCCCTGTCGAGCAGAGCCACAGAAGTGATCCCCGGGATGAATTTCCTATTTTCCATCCAATCATCATGATTTTTCTTGAGTGTTAATGAGGAGCTTTGTTTGACATAGGTAGTTTGTTCCAGAGTATGGGAAATCTCTGGGACAGGAATCTATCCCTCCAGCATGTCCTGTTTGTTGTGGTGACAAGGGTTAGTTCCCTAGAGCATGTAGTTTGGAGGGATTGGGATTTCTTTAAGTGGCGCATGTCCAACAGCTCTGGGTTTGACATAGCTTTGTATGTTAGGTAGAGATTGCGTCTGAGTAGGCGATATGCGACTTAGTAAAGCTGGAATTTTTTGAGACTGTCTGCGTAGGGCATCTGTTTGAGACCGATAATCCACTTTGTGAGGTTTTTCTGTGCCCTTTCCAGTTGTAGATGTCTTGTGAGGTACATACCAAAAGGGGCATTGTACTCTATATTGGGTCTAATGAGTGATGAGTAGAGGGGAACAATTGCCTCTTTTTTCCTGGATGAGAAACCTTTTGTGATGAGGTGTGCCACGTAGAAGGATTTCCTGACTACTGTGGCAATGTGATTATCAAAGGAGAGACTACTGTCCACCTGTGTCCCAAGGTCTCTTATCACACTTTTGGTGTTAAGTAGACTACCGCCAATGTGGTAGTTCATGGGTACAGAATTTTTACCAAAAGAAATGACAATGCACTTTTTGGCATTGAGCTTGAGGCCATGGCTTTTGACACCAGGCATCTGTCTCAGTGAGGCCCTTTTGTTAGGATGTCCACATCGTTGGGAGTTTAGATTATGGATCCTAGTTTGCAGTCATCTGCAAACTTCATTAGCCAAAGACCTTCTGTGTTGGCCTGTACTTCAGAGAAGTAGATACCAAACAGGAGAGAACCCAGGACTGAACCCTGTGGTACTCCACTTGTCACTGGTCTGAAGTCTGATTTGGAATCTGCTACTTTCACAGTGTGGGTTCGGTCATGAGCCAGTTGGCAATCCATCTTGTGACATAGGGATTTATACCTAGTTTAGTGAGTTTTTCTATAATTCCAGAGTGGGGGATGGTGTCAAAAGCCTTGGCGAGATCTAGATAGGCTGTGTGAACCACCTTACCCCTCCTCTACGGCTTTGGTGACCGCTTCAAAGGTATCAGGTTTAGGAAAATGTGATCTGCCTTTTACAAACCCGAACTGGGTAGGGTCCAGTGTTTGGAGATTACCAATATCTTTGTTTACAAGTTTCATGATGATACGTTCCATGGCCTTGCAGACCCGACTCATCCGGCTAATGGGGCGGTAGTTCCTGGGGTCCGTGGTGGGACCCCCCTTTGTGGAGTGGGATAACAGTCGCTGTGCGCCATTCAGTGGGCACAAAGCTTGAGGTGAGGCTGTGATTTAACATGGTACTTGGGTGGTGTGCCAGTTTGTTCTGCAGTTTGTGTAGAACGCAGTCTGGGATGTTGTCAGGTCCCATGGATGCTGTGTTCTTGGCTTTGGGGAGTGTAGCTTTTACCTGTGCAGCTGTAATTACAGGAACTTTGCATTCTTCCGGCATAGAGATGGGCCCTTTAGGGGGTGAGAGGGGGTTTAAAGTTAGCACTGAACCTATCTGCCAGGATTTTGGCAATATCAATTGGTTCTGTATATTTATTGCCATTGTGCTGTAACTCTGAGCAGATCTGAGTGTTGCCATTGAGATTCTTGACATAGCTATAGAAAGCTTTGCGGTGGTCTTTAGAAATGGTGGTGATTTTGTTTTCATAACTAGCTTTGGAGGAGTTTGAGGGATGTCAGCTTCTTACTAAGGCTGACCAGGGAGTTCTTCCAATCATGGGATTTTACTCTTTTGCAGCAGTTTCTTTCTTCTGTTGTAGAGTTTGTTTATGGCAGGGGACCACCAGATTGGCTTCCTTTTTTGGAGGATAGCATCTTGGTTCTGTTAGAGATAGCACGATCCATGCACCCGTGTAAGTGCTTATAAAGTGCATTTGTGTATGATACAGCAGTCGTACCTCTGTTGTCCGTCTGCATGGGTGTCGTGAAATTTGCTAGTTCTGTTTTGAGCGTGAAGTTTGCTTTGGAGAAATTTTTTTACGGTGGTTTCGCTAATGGGGGGTGGGATGTGGATGTCTAGGCTGATTAGCTTGTGGTCAGATCTGACCAACGAGGAATTGACCTCCGGTTGGTAATGACCAGGTCTAGGATATTGCTGCCCTTGGTGGAGGTGTGGATAAGTTGATCCAAGGCATTGGAATTTATGAATTCCAGAAAATGTTGAGCAAATGTGTGTTGGTACAAGAGTAGTTTTCCCAGTTAATGGTGGGGTAGTTGAAATCGCCCATTATTAGGGTATCAGGTTGTACCCTAATATTTTCCAGTACATCAAGAAATGAGGAGTGGGAATCCTGGGCCATGGTAGGGGATCTGTAGCAAGCTACAGTTTGGATTGTGGTCTTGCCCCGAGTTAGTTGCACTTGGATAATCTCAGATGCATTATGCTGAGCAATTAGCCTGGAGGTGTGGATATCCTTAATGAATATGGACACGGCTCCTTATTTAGTGTTTTGGTCCAGGTTAAGTGGCTGAAAGGCGTGGTATGAATTATAGCCTGGTAATGCAGGGGTGCTGTCAGGAGCCTTGAACCAGGTCTCTGTCACTGCACAGATGTCTGTTCTCCATTTTAAGGAGTGCCTCAAGTGAGTGCATTTTGAGGTTTAGACCTCTAGCATTGAGTAGCATTACCCTCAGATTTTGCTTGCTTGTACCTGTTGTTGTCTCTTTTGGCTTTTCCCGGTTAGGGGTTACCACTGCGGAATTCCGGTCCGCTAATGATTGGCAGTTGATTTTTACGTGCAGAGTTGCCAGCTCTGACGCACAACCTTCAATGAAGGTATACCCATTCACGCATGTCTTCATGCAGAAGACGCTCTAGCTGAGAATCGAACCGGACAGCGTCTTACTGTGAGGCGACAACGCTAGTGCAGCACCACCACCGCAGTTGCTTGCTTGTACCTGTTACTGTGGTGAATTTGTTTTTTGAACCTTGCCTAAAAAAAGGCACTATAGGGGTGGCAAGAGTCTTAGCCGGTATCCAGAATCCCAAGAGCAACAGGTGCAGGCCATATGCGCTGGCATATTTTTGCACTTCACCCTAACCATTTTATACTTGTTGTTTAAAGTGGTATTTTTCCTGCTAGTTGCTGTTACATTTGAACTGTTTGCTTTGTAATTTGTTAACTGATCATTATGGACAGTAGTGCCTTAAAAAAAAAAAAAAAAAAAAAAAAAAAAAAAAAAAAGTAGGTGCAAAATCTAACCCCAGGGCAGAAGTACTTTATGCGTCTTGTGCTTTGAAGAAGAGCACTTCATTGTTAAATGCGACGTTTGTGGGTTCACTCCTTCCACAGTGGATAAGAAATGGAAAAAAACTCAGATGTACCTCACACTATGGGCTGTGAGCATGTTGTCTGTTAGACATGATGGAGGTAAGAGAGACCAGTTCTTCTGCAGGTGGTACTGTTAGTAGGTTCATAGGTAGGTACTGGGCTATCTGCCGAAGGCATATATTAGCCCAGCCACGTTGTGTGGTATTCACCACCCCTTTGGTTAGTTCCCTAGGCCCTTGATTTAGCAGCTAGTACCCTTGGCCCCTATCTAGTAGAGCTGTTGGTATGATTAATGGTGCGAACTTTGTTACCCATCCACTCGTCAAGGTTCCTCTTGAAGAGTGATAGTGAGGGGCTCTGTCTTATGTAGATTGGGACCCTGTTCCATAGTAAGGGAAATCTCTGCGAAGGGAATCTATCCCTCCAGCATGTTCTATTCATTGTTGTGTTGAGGTTTATATCCCTAGAGCGTGTAGCTCGAGTAGATTTGGTTTTGCTAAGATAGAGCATGTTCAACAGTTCTGGGTTGGACATGGCTCTGTATGTTAGACAGAGATCGCCACTGAAAAGGCAGTATGCAACAGAAAAAAGCCTTAGTTTTTTCAATTGTGCTGCATAGGGCAACTGTTTGAGGCCAGTAATCCTCTTAGTGAGGTACCTCTGTGGTCTCTCCAGCTGCTGGAGATGCCTGGCCAGGTACATTCCAGTTGGTGCATTGTACTCAATAATGGGTCTGATGAGGGAAGAGTAGAGGGGCACCACTACATCCTCAGATCTTGAAGCCTAGACTCTCTTTTTTTTTACAGGGATTTTAGATCCATCAGAATGTGAAAAGTTTTGACTAGGCAGTTTCCTCTTAAGTTAGTCAGACAGAAGTAGCGCACTCTCTTTCTGATTTTATGGTTAGAGGAATTGTTGCTTCTTACAGGCAGTCTCATAATCAAAATCTGTAAGATAAATCAGGAGTCATTCCCTCCCTAATATTGAAATAGACTGTGAAACAATGGCAGAGCTTTTGTTACCCCCCCCCTGAAGTACAGCACCAAAAAAAAGTCCTTGCCATTTCCCTCCCTGGAAGATGGAGAAAGGCACTTCATTCCCTAATTTTTCATCCAGGGCATGCATGTTCTCCTATGAGGCCCGTATTCAGATACTGTTTTTTCTAATGAGAGTGTATTCCAGTCAGCAGGCACTGTTGATGTTGACAGATGTCGAGATCTGCTGTGGCCAGTGTTTGGGGCTCCATTTTTTTTTTTGTTTTGGAATTTCTGTGATGAGTTTGCCACTTGAATCAATGGGTTTGTCACTGGATCACTTGTTGGTCAGTTTTTTTAGGCCTAGTATTCAGTCTTGCAGCATTTCCCTTGGAAGCATTGCCAGTACTGACTGGATCGACCTTCCAGCCTTTGTAGTCACAGCTCTTGATTCCAAGGTATGGCTGGCAAATGTTTCAGTCCTATCGTTGAAGGCCAGGCTATTGGGACTGATCCCTAGGCCAGTGCTGTTGGTCTTGAAACTTACCTCAACTTACTAAGGCCTCTGGCTATTTGGTGTGCTGCATTCAGCCTTAAGTATGATGTTACCGGTCTCAATGCAGATGATGCAGTCATACTGCATTTGCAACATTCAGTGCTTTTACCTCTACTAACTTCACCCTCAATGAGTCACTTCTTTGTGGGGAATTTTAGCCATCCAAATTATTTCCAAATGGAACCAGCTAGGGTGGAGACCCCTTGCACGGTCAGTTGCAGATATTTGATTCCATACATGCTTATTCACTGTTATAGTCGTCTCCAAGGGCCAGTAGGAAACATAGCTGCAAGGTGAGGGCACATGGACTCTTCTCAGCAGTTTGCACTCCTGATATTGATGAGGCTGAAGGTACTTTTATCCCCACTCCTCTCCCTGGATGACACCCCCCCCCCCCAAGTTTGGGGAAGTCCTTGGGGATGATGAGACAGAAATGGCCCCCAAACCATGTGACCTTTCTTCAAAAGATCTTGCAAAGTGGCTTTCCTTTCTCCATACCCTCTGTTCGTTGTCCCCTCACTTAACATATAATGGGAAAATCCTGATATTGTAGCATCTGTCACAAGGAGGAACAGCAAGGTCCTCTGACCTCCCAAAAATTGGACCCTACTGGACAGACTCCTAAACAAGATTTTGTCATTGTAGCAGCCCTTAGGAATGATCCTGCACCCAAATGCAAAGAGTTTTTATGGATGTGGACAGGTTTGGGAAGTGCATGCATGCATCCTTCACTTTTATTTTGAGGGATGCAAGTGATTTGTGTCGCATGGTAAATTTCCAGTGAGAGTTTGTTGAGCAAGTCACTTGAAGGGTTGTCTGATGGAGACCCAATTTTAAGTTGCAGCCTCAGTTGGCAGCCATGTTATGTATTCTGAACCTCACCACTTAATCTGTCCCAGTTCTGTGGATAGTTCAGAGAGGGTAGCAGGTGCTACCATAGACCTTTGCTGTCATACCAAATTGCACCTTAAAGACTTTACCAAGGGCATCAAGGTGGCCTATCATGCTGTCTCTTTGAGACGGTCCTTTGTCCTGCTAGTAAAAATTTACTTTGCGAGCACTTTTTTATAAGGGAGGGTAAGACCTTCACTGCTGTTGGTGTTGAGGTCCATACTTCTCAACACACTTTTACAAGGATGCAGTGAAGTCCACATCTGCTTTGGTTCCCTTCCACATTTTTGAATGATTGTTGTGGGGCCAGCAGCAGCAAATCTGACCATGGCAACTTCCAAACTATCATCAGCTTAAAGGCTGGAACAGTCTGCAACAGCAAGGAGTACCATGATCCTACCATCTAGAGGAAGGTAATGTAATCCTTTAGCTTGGCGGCATTTGGAGATCCCTTGCCCCTCTTCTTGAATGTGTGGCTAGCCATTATGCAAGACAAGTGGATGAGAGCAGTAATATTTATAGATGTTCTTCATCTCACATTGCTGCAGTCCTTACATATGGGTAGTCCGCTGTCCTCGGTCGGCCCGAATATCAAAGTATTAGGCTGACGTCGGTCAAGGCGCTTAAGACTGACATCAGGACGTCAGGGTACAAATGCGCATGACCGACGTCGTATCCTCAGTCTTTTTTGCCGCATGGTCCGATGCAGAAGCAGCGTTGCAAGTGCCGTTCGGCGTTCTGAAATTTTTCGAATTCGGAGTTTCAGACCGAGTCAAAGTTGGCTAAGTACCCGTTGGGAATATTTTAGTTTTTCTTGCCTCAGTGGTTTACGGATGTCAGAAAAAGTGAATAACTGTATTTCTTGTGGGAAGCAGATACCGCATAGGGATTATCATACTTTGTGTATTCCTTGTTTGGGACCTGAGCACGACTTTGTTGGGTGTCGCTTTTGTGCTAGGTTCAATAAGCGCACTATTAAGCGAAGGTTAGATTGTGCTAGGTTGGTCTTGAAGCGGTGCAATTATAATATGCCGTCGGATTCTCCGACGCCCGCTTCTTCGAAGAAGCGCAAAGACAAAGCAGCTAAACCCAGGCAAGAAGAGTCGTCCGTACCGGACGCCGGTTCTTTAGAGGCGTCAGTGGATCCGGTGGTTCCGCCGGAGGCTTCTCTGGAGTCCCAGGGGGAGACTTTGATATTGCAGGATGTGGCCTCTCAGGAAGCAGGTCAGGCTGAAGGGGCTTCTCAGGTTACTGTACTCCCCTCCCTTCCTAGGGTGGTTAGGCCCTCTCCTTCTGTTTCCAAGGCATCTCCCAGAGGCAGGCCAGGTTTAGCTTCTGTTGGTGTCACTCCTAGTTCTACAGGATCTGTGCCCAAGAAGCACATGCTTAAAATGGCAGAAGATTTAATTACTTTGATTAGAGGTTCTTTGCCCCCTCCTGATAAAAGGCCTAGGGTGGAACCAGAGTTGGGGAGTTTTGAGCAGGCTTGGATGTTTCAGAGTCTTGACTGAAGACTTGCAGGAGTACTCTCCTTATTCTGATTCTGATGCAGATGATTCGACTCCTTCTGCTTCTCCTCCAGAGGATTTTTCTTTTCAGAGACTCTTCATTCCTTGAGGGAACATTTTAAGTGGGAAGGTCAGGACTTCTCTGATTCCAGGAAAAGGCTTAGGAGTTTTGCTTTTACCCCAGCATAGGCCCTTGGCTATACCTCCTGTTCTGGATGTTGTGGAAGATGTGTTTGCAGAGGCTTCACTTAATCCTGATTCTTTGCCTCCTGCTCCTGTTAAACCGGATAGGTATTACAGGGTGCCTGAGGCTCATAAATATCTTTATAAGAGTCCTAGGGCGGACCCAGAAACTGTTAGTCAGGGACCTAAGGGTGTCAAGGCCTCTGTTGTAAAAAATCCGGTTCCTCCAGATAAAGAGGCCAGAGCTTTGGATAGATGGGGAAAGAAAGTCTATACTTCTTCCACCTTAGCTATGAGGGCTTTGAATTGCCAGTTTCACATGTTGAAATATCAAAACTATCTGCTTTCTCAATTGAAGTCTAAGGTAGATGCTCTGGCGGAAGGCATTGAGTGTAAAGAATTACAAGATTTGGTGCATGTCTCTGAACAGGTGGGTAAGCATTCTTTACAATGTGGTTTTGATGCTGTACAGGCCTCGTCTAGGGTGGCTGCCACTGGTTCAGTTCTTCGCAGGCACGCCTGGCTGAGGGATCAGAATTTATCTGACCATGTTAAGACAAGGATTTTGGATGCTCCTTTACAGTCTGATGTGTTGTTTGGTTCACCTGTGGAGTCAGTCTTGAAGAAAATGGAAGACAAGGCTAAGTCTATGCAGGCTGTTAAAGATTTTTTGCAAGTTCAGCCTCCGAAGTTTAGTAGGAATTGGCCTGCTTAAGGGGTGGACGTATCCTTCTTATGATTCTCAGTCTAGGGGTAGATCTAGACGTGGTAGGGGCAGAGCTCAGAGTTCCTTCAGACCTAGAACGGGAGTTCACCTGCACAGTCTTCGGTGAGGGCAGGGGCCAGTCCTTTCGTAAACAGGCCCAATGACCTACCTTTTCAGCTGCCAGATCCTTCTTGCCTGGCAGCACCTTTGGGAGGAAGGTTGGCACTCTTCAAGGAAAATTGGAGTTTGATTACTCAAGACAGATGGGTATTGGATATCATACACCAAGGTTACAAGTTTTATTTCCATACCTTGCCTCCCTTCAAAGGCATGCCGGACGTTCCTCCTCAGCAAAGACTAGAGGCTCACAAACAAATTTCTCTGCTACTTCAAATAGGGGCCATACAACCGGTCCCTCTGCCAGAAGTGGGCCTAGGATTTTATTCTCGCTTGTTCCTAGTACCAAAGAAGGGGAACACGTGGAGACCAATTTTGGACTTATCTATCCTCAACACATATCTGGACATTCCCAAGTTCAAAATGTTGACGTTACAACAGCTTTTACCTCTGCTGGGCAAAGATCACTGGATGGTGACTCTGGATCTCAAGGAGGCTTACCTTCATGTTCCTATCAGGCTCAGTTGCAGGAAGTATCTGCGTTTTCGGGCTGGGACTTCTCATTATCAGTTCTCTGCATTGCCCTTTGGCTTATCTACTGCCCAGAGTGTTCACGAAAGTTCTGGCTCCAGTGATAGCTTTCTTCAGGCTAAGAGGAATACAGATCTATCCTTATTTGGACGATTGCCTGATTCTGGCCCAAGGAAAGGACGAACTTCTTCATCATTTACAAAATGTGATAGCAGTGCTAAGATGCCTGGGGTATTCTGTGAACGAAATAAAGTCCAGTCTAGTACCCTCTCAGGACATGTGCTTTCTGGGTGTGAGACTGAATACAGCATCCCAGATGGCCTTTTTGACCCCGGACAAACAAAAGAATCTTTCTCTTTACTTCCATCAATTGTCTCATCAGTCCAGGCTGACTGCAAGGACCGTCCTTCAAGCCTTGGGGTTCATGGCATCTTGTATTCTGGTGCTTCCCAATGCCAAACTGCATATGAGGAAGCTACAATGGTATCTCAAAAATGTATGGACACAGCACTGCCAAGATATGGACACTGTCATTCAGATAATACCTTGCATTCAAAAGGAATTTTTGTGGTGGGCTCAGGAATGTCACCTAAACAAGGGACTCTCTGTGACCCGGCCAGAGGCGAGTCAGATTCTAACGACAGATGCCTCAGACAAAGCTTGGGGAGCTCATCTAAATGGAAAGTGGGTACAAGACACGTGGCCTGCCAGACTTCAACATCTACATATCAACTTGAAGGAGATGTTAGCAGTCCAGTTTGCATTAATAGCTTTCAAGGATTTACTTCTTCCAGGGCAGGTGTTGGTTCTAACAGACAACACAACTGTCATGTGGTACATCAACAAGCAAGGGGAACACATTCTTATCCTCTATGCAGACAAGCAATGATGTTGAGGGAGACTGCTCTCAGTTTACAGCTAAATCTTCAGGCAAGGTTTCTGCCGGAGCACAGAACTCCTTAGCAGATGTGTTGAGCAGACAAATTATGGATCCCCACGAGTGGAAATTGGATCCTCATGTATTTCAGAAATTGACAGTGTTATGGGGAACTCCAGACATAGATCTGTTCGCTTCTCCACTAAACTACCAGCTGCCAAAGTTTTGCACAAAAAGGTTTCATCCCACAGCTTGGAAAGTGGATGCTCTTTCATTCAGTTGGAGCAATCTTCATGTGTATGCCTTTCCACCTCTGCCTCTCCTCCCAAAGGTACTCCTGAAGGTCAGACAGGACAAGCCAAAGATGATTTTAATAGCTCCAGATTGGCCTCGACAGCACTGGTACCCATTACTGAGAAGTCTGGTACGGGAGCCTCCATGGCCTTTACCTTCGATTCCACACCTGCTGTCTCAGGAGAACAGTCATTTACTCAATGTCAAACTTCACTCTCTTCACCTAACAGCCTGGCATATTCTGTTTTAAACCCTGGAGGGTCCCAGCTTCCACAGCAAGTTTTGAATGTTATTTTGGAGGCCAGAAGGCCTAGTACAAGGAAAGTGTACGCAGATAAATGGAAGAGATTTTTATTTTGGAGTACAGCAAAGGAATTTGATGTTTCTAAGCCTAATTTAAGTGTGGCTCTTCAATATCTTACTGAGTTACTGGACAAAGGTTTGTCCTTCTCTTCTATTAAGGTTCATGCTGCAGCAATTTCTGCTCACTATGACTGTGACCCACCATTGTTTTCTCATCCTTTGTTTAAGCAATTCCTTAGAGGGCAAAGAATATAAGACCCCCACGTAGAGCTCCTACTCCTGCTTGGGATCTCAATTTTGTGTTGGAGAAACTCACTCTACAACCTTTTGAGCCTGCAGCTACTGCCGAGTTGAAATATTTATCATGGAAGACTGCTTTTTTGTTGGCCATTACCTCTGCAAGAAGGGTTTCTGAATTACAGGCCCTCATGGCGGTTGAGCCTTTCTTAATTTTCCATAAGGATAGGGTATCTTTGCGTACTAATCCTTCCTTTATGCCTAAAGTGGTTTCTAGTGTGGCTTTAAACCAAACTATTCATTTGCCTACTTTTTATGCAAACCACCAAAATAAAGGGGAAAAGATTTTGCACACTTTGGATATACACAGGCAGTTGCGATATTATTTGAGCAGAACTAAAGGGTTCAGGCAGTCTCAGCAGTTATTTGTTTCATTTGCTTTGGGTTCTCAGGGCAAGCCTGTGTCAAAACAAACTATTTCTAAGTGGATTGGGTTTTGTATTGCTTTCTGTTATTCCCATCATGGTAAGGAGATTCCAGCTGGGATTAGGCCTCATTCCACTAGGGCTACTGCCACTTCTACAGCTTTTTAAGGGGGGTGGCAACTAAAGATATTTTGGAGGCAGCTACTTGGAGTTCAGTGCATACTTTCTCTAAGCACTACCACCTTCCACTTTACTCTAAATCTAGGGCTGGTTTTGCCACTGCAATTTTACAGGGCATTTTGGCAGCTCCTAATGCTTTATAGTTTTGCCATCCTCCCTTACCTCTGCTTTGGGATTCTACCCATATGTAAGGACTGCAGCAATGTGAGATGAAGAACATAGTACAGTTTTGTACCTACCATAAATGTAGATGTTCAAGATCCACATTGCTGCAGTCCAATTTACCCTCCCTCCTTCCCCTCTGTAGTTAGAGGCGGTTGTGTGGTTTGGGTTGTGAATATTGTAGATATTGTATATATTGTACATATGATTAGTGCAAGGGTGGTTGGTTGTTTTTTGCTGTCTTTTGGTTTTGACCTTTCCTTTTAGGGTCTTCTGACATCTGGGGCAAGAAAAGACTGAGGATATGACGTCGGTCATGCGCATTTGTACCCTGACGTCCTGATGTCAGTCTTAAGCGCCTTGACCGACGTCAGCCTAATACTTTGATATTCGGGCCGACCGAGGACAGCGGACTACCCATATGTAAGGACTGCAGCAATGTGGATCTTCGAACATCTACATTTATGGTAGGTACAAAACTGTACTTTTCTAGGGTTCCCCTTCACACCCAGGCCCTACTCCACTGTTCCAGTGTTCTACCTGTCGGAAAAATGTTACAAGAAAAAGGGCTTTAAACCTCAAAAAAAAAAGTCCATCCATGGGGTCCCACCAGATCAGAAGGGATCAGGTTTCTTTAGTGTCTTCTCTTTCTAGAAAGAGAATTTACCTCTGGCCTGTCTGCGATCTCCGCAAATCTTGTAACTGAGGCCACTGCTTGCTGTTTAGAATTGTACTCCCTCTTGGATAGGTGCATTGAGGCACGTGTACCCATCTGATGCAAGCATAACGGAAAGTTAAAAAGTAAACCCATATGGTGGAACTGCAGCATCCAGATCTTTTAAAGAAAAGCTCCTGGCCATCATTTAAAATATGACCATTTCATCCTTGTAAAGGGACTGGTAAGTAAGTCGGCCAGACTTGCCTTTAGGAAATGCAAGGTCAGCTAATTCAAACGATAAACTTAAGGCCTTCTTAGATATATTAGGAAGATTAGAGGCAACTTACAATGCTATACTGAACTTATCTCAAACGTTACCTCCTCCTCCTCTGACTCTAAGGATATTGCGGATATTCTTGCAAATAAATTCTGTTGCAACCTCATTCTACCACCCACCCCTCTCTCACCTAGTGAGATCAGTTTGGACCAAGTCGTTTTTGGACATTCCAAAATTAAAAAAAAAAAAAAATTACTATAGGTCCTGATAATACCCCTGGATACCTACTGAGAAGTGTAAAATCCCACTTAGAAACACCCCTCCATCGGCTCTTCAGAACGAGTCTCTCCACTGGTTGTGTTCCAGAGAAGTGGCAAATGGCAGTTGTAGCATCCTTGCATAAAGGTGATCCTTCTACTGGCCCTGAGAATTACAGGCTTGTTAAAAATGCAGATTATACCTGGTCAACATTGTTGAGTTCTTTGAAAGTGTTGCTGAGGCCTTGGATGAGACGCATATAGTCCACACTGCTTATCTAGAGTTTGAAGGCACATGTTTTTATGAAAAGCCCTCCTGTTAGTAACCATTTACTCATATTGGAGATGTCTGTGAAATTTGTGACCTTGCGCATAACAGACATTGTGTTGAAGCCATTAGGAAGGCCATGCTGAGCCCCTGGTGCAGAGAGAGAGAGAGAGCCCTTGCTGTGCCTAGAGTGACACGGGGACTAGAGTGAGAACAGGCAGAGGATGGGATTTAATGGACTCTGTCAGCTAAGCCATCCAGGGGGAGGGAAGGAAGCAGCACAGGCTCAGTTCGGTAAATGGTATACAAGTTTGGCTGGCTCTGTGCTGTATAATCGGTGATCTGCTTAATTGGGAGGTTGCACATGCATGGCAGTGGACATGCTCCTCCTCAGAGCAGTGATTGCAGAGCTGGCAAAGGCTACTTTAAGGGAGTAGGAGTACAGCCTTACTCCCTAGCAACAGCATGGCTCTGCATCTGCATTCTCGATCTCCGAGGTCATGGATATGCGTTAGGTTGAACCTGGTAGATGTTAAGGTGAATCCTGTGAATGAGGAGAGGAGCTGGTGGCAGCTAATGGTCAGCAGCAGGGACGAGACAGAAAATTTGAGGTGCACAGCATGGCTTTCACAGTCCACATTTCATTTGGTCTCATCTTAACCTCCAGGGTGTTCAGATATATGCCTTAGTTGCAGCAAGCAGGCTGCAACAGGTAGGATTCCTTACCAGGATTTCCGAGTCTTAGCTGCTTCAGTATGGAGCGGACATGTGAGGGAGCACTTTTCTGAGCCTCTGACATTCTTTGGAAATTGCAGTGAATACCCCAAGTCCATATGGAGCTGTCTCATATGCCGGCATTCATTAGTTACTCACTGCACACAGTATCCTGTAGAACACATCTTCCCTCAGATGGGCTCCTTTCCTTACAGAAACCTAATGCTTCAGATTGTCCAGGCTCAGTCGGTCACTGCTTTTACTATTTCTTATAGCATTAGGACCTGTGGCATCAACAGCATATAGGATTCCTCATGCTGGATTGTGCAAGTAATTTTGGTGGATCTCGGAAGTTCAGTGGTCACAGTTAACTGAGCTCATGATACAACACAATGAAAATTTCCAGTGCTTGGACTTTAGGTATGGCTCCTTAAGTACACTCTGTTAGGTCTTTCTGCAATTTTTAGATCTGAATAGTAAGACTTTATCTCTCCTATTGATTTTCAAGAGGTTAAAAAGTGTACAGTTTTAAATATACCTGGGGATGCATGTAAAACGGGGGGGGGGGGGGTCGCTCCTGTTTCTGTAGAATTTTCATCCTCAAAGGCACAAAATGAGACCACTAAGGAAACCGAAGAGACCACACAATATGTACAATCTACATTATATGAAGTAGGTGAGTTTTGTAAAATGAATACAACTTTAGAGAAATTTGAGAGAGACGCTAGGCACACAACCAGGACCAATTGTCCTGAATTATTATGTGGATGCCATTTGAGACAGTTGTCCTAAATTATTATGCGGATGCTATTTGGGGCAGTTGTCCTGTATGATTATGTAGATGCCACTTGGGACAGTTGTTGTGAATGATTGTGGATGCCACTTGGGACAATTGTCTTGAATGATTATGTGGATGCCACTTAGGACATTATTCAAGATATGGAGCAGCTTAAGAATAGAAGGAACAGAAGTGAGATTGGAAGTCGTGGAATTGCTGCGTAACCACCAGGACAGATCAAGGTCCAAAATTTGCACTTGAGTGAAATACCTCAAGGGTTAAAGGGGCGAATCTGTAATGCTTTTGTAATTTAAATTACTGACTGAATGGACATCCGTGCAGGAATTAGACATTTAAAATAATTGAGAGTGCCCATACTCCAGTCTGCTAATGATCGGCAGAGGATTTTTACGGTGCCGAATTGCCAGCCCGACGCCCAACCTTCAAAAAAGGCACACCCATTCACGCACGCACCTACCTGCATGTCTTTAAACGTCACTTGACCGCGAGGAGGACATGCGGACTCCACACAGACGGCGCTCCAGACAAGAATAGAACAGGAGAACCTCTTGCTGTGAGGCGACAACGCTAACCTCTGCACCACCGCAGCTCTAGTTGCACACCAAGAGAAGTTGTGCAATTTGAAACCTAAAAACAGAAAAAATATTACAAGAACTCTGGAAGGCAGGCACTTGTATGTACAGCTCTGCATGTATATTCATTTGTTAGGAGTATTCTGTAGTGAAGAGGAAACAACGAACGGTCTTTCTTTCTGGCTGTAATAAAGATCGTGAGGCAACAGAATGTCAAGTAAAGATCTACTGTGTGATCTACAAATTGTACCTTGATTGCAACCATTGGAATAATGCAAGATTATAGAGGAGTTAAAAGTGCTGGAAGGTAATACGGGGGTGTAGCTGAATCCTAGTGTGTAGGTAACGGAAGAAATGATTTTGGGCACAGGGACCTCAACAGGAGGTTTTGGAAGGTAATAAATGGAGGTAACATGGTATATTCTCGTTATTTAAATAAAACCAGTCTTCAGTGGGAACTGTAGCACGAATGTGTTTATCCTGGACATGGCACCTCCTCTCATGAAACGGAGAGTGATTAGCTGGCATTTCCTCGTCACTCCTCTTAGCTGTTTGTTCCATGTCATTATCTTCCATGTTTGATTTGCAAGTCATCACCCTCATCTTGTTCAAATGGGGTTCATCCCAGATCTTCGACTGCAGAATCCGAAACATTGGGATCTTGGCTCAATTAGGACTGAAAACTTGGCTCAGCAACTAGGCAATGATCGGCAAAAATCTCCAGAAGGACAAAATAAAACACAAAAGGATTTTTGATGCGATAATTTGTCTGTTATCTCTGCTGGGCAAAAGTAGGAAAACTGTTAGTGGGGAATTGAAATTGCAACATTTTAACCACCTGGATAGAGCAGACAGATTTGTCTTATGTGGTACAGAGTCAATAGCAGCAGACATGAACGTATAAAATCACCGAGTTAGATTGAAAAGCAATAAATTAGACGAGTAAACTTGTTATGGGATAACAGTGCTCTGCTACTCTGAAGAAGTAGAAAAAGGTAGTAAAAGCTCTGTAACTGATGAATGAATATGCAACAATTATGTTTATTTTTTTTTTCAAGAAAATGTTGACAGTTGGTTATTAAGGCAGTTAGGACCATGGGAGAGGAATCTACTCAGTCTCAATGCAGTCTTTAGGATTGAAAGCTGGATGCGGCAAGCGGGTGCTAGATGGATTTGCGCTTACAATGGGATTTTAAAGCCCAAGCCTAGGGAGCACATGTCCAGACTTTGTATATAGTTTGGGTAATTACTTTAATGTTTTTTTTTTTTTTTTTTTAAGTATTTTTTTGTATTTATCAAGTAGTGGTATAAGTTTTGTAATGTCAAGTGAGATGTTTTATATGGGGGGGGGGGGGGGCGTTCATATGGCATGCATATATTGGAGCCCAAGAGACTCAAATATAGAAAAAGGCAAGGTGAATAGGGCAAAGAATGGGCCAACAAAAGGGGAGTCTGTGTCCAACACAATGAGACAGATTGGTATTCAGATGGGATGTTAATGGGGTGACTCTATAAAAAGGGAAAGAATACTGGGGATTTAAAAACAAAATCTGAGGTGGCCATTTACAGAAAATGCAAGATTTGAGCACAGAGGATTTAAACTTTTGGTTGACTAATATATATGAAAGTACTTGAAGATGAGGGAAAGGTGCATTGATATTCAAAAGTATATATTTGGAAATAGCAGGAAAATTAGAAGACAGGATAGGCAGAAATGTTGACATTAATGGATTTGTATGGGCAGTTATACACAATAGTATATATTCATCCTGTTGCGAACTACAAGTAAATAAAGGCAATTTTAGTGGATATTTTATGGCTTTGTATAATGTGGACTGGAATTAGATGCATGATGACTGTAGATAAGAAGTACTCTGAATAGTTTAAAGGATAACAGATGTTGAAAATTAACAAAGGGACTTATAAAACAGTTGGTGTTAGATTTTGGGTGTAGGATAAACGGACGAGAGGGAAGTGCATAATTCTAAGCATGGGCTGTGGTCTAGGATTCATAGGGGCTTTAAGCAGAAAGAACCTGCAGCTACCCTAAAAAGATGTCTGACTAATGACTTTATCAGACCATGCTTTCTTGCCACTTTAAATTGACATCCCTGGTACAAGTAGGCAAATTAAATCATGGAGATTTCGTATGTGTAATTTGGAAACAAATTGATTATACATACTCTGTGAGGGGCATAGTTCAGCAACAACTAGAACTAGGTAAATTATCAAAGATGTCACTAGAAAGCTATGTGCACTAAAAAACATCTGGTAGATGAGGAACGTCAAATAGAGAGGAAAAACAAATTTGCAGTTTATTCAGAAAAAAATAAGTAATGAGAAGACCAGGTAGTAGTAGTGCCCTTCATTTTCCCCCACTTAATCCATTTCAGGGTCATGGAGGGACTGGAGCGTGTCTGCTCTCACAGAGTACAAGGCAGAGAATTAATTTTTTTATGGTGAGATAGTTTCTGTGCATATACCCCGCAACAGGCTGACATGCACACCCATAGCCAGTTTTGGAGAAATGCGAGATCATTGCAACATGTGAGGAAACTGGAGCACCTGATTTAAAAATAAATAAATAAATAAATAAATAAATTTGACTTAGAAGATACCACAGCTGATACCAAAGAAATGGAAATCTTATTAAATGTATACTTGGCTTTGCTCATTTTTCTGTCATAAGGCAGAAGTTATCTTTTTTATTTTTTTTTTGGCAGATTAAAGTTTTAGCCCATTAACCATTTTGTGTGATATGGTTGTTATCAGAGTAACCTTAACGGTCAGGTTTTTCTTCCATGTTATTGTCTTCCATGTTTAACTTGTTTATCATCCTTGTCTGGTTACCTTTGGAATCATTCCAGGTCTAATGCCTATATAATGCTGAACAGTGGGAATCCTGGTTGATTAGGACTGAAAACACATTGTTGAATTTGCCTCCTCACCCGCAGAGTAGCTGTTACTCCTGAGTTACAGTGACCTCAGTATTCTATTTCGTGAAGCAAAGGTTGTGGGATGATTTTGGAAAACAAATTATCTTCCTTGTTGACTGAGATCCCAACTTTTGTGATCCCAGTGTTTATTTGGAACCTTTCCTGTTGCATGTAGACTGCAGTAATGCCTTATGAGGTTGCTTTCCTTGTGGGCTGTTGTCCACTGTCTTCTGAGTTAACTTTTTCTGCATTTCCTGTACTTAATATTTTTCAAGGATTGTGGTCTCAGTATTGAGTCGCAGGTGATTAATACTGGGCTTCCTTGTACTCTGCACATCTTTTCATAGTTGCACCATTTCCTACCCATCTGACAGTTTTACTGGGCACTGGAGCATTTTGCTAGTTCCATGTTCAGCTTTTTCTGCACGTCTGTGGCATTGGTTTTACTAAATCCAGTAGTGACTGCATTCATTGTATTGCTCAAATTTGTAAGGTGTGTGCCTGATTTGTTTAATCACATTTTCTTAGTACTTTCTAAAGTTGGGTTTGTTTAGAAAGCAAATCAAGAACTTTTTACTGCATGAAATTCCAGAATTACAATACCGTTTGACAGAATGTGTATTGTGTTACCTTCCTGTCCTCATGAAACTGTATTTTTTCCTTGTCTGTATGACCTAGTGGTTCACTGATAACATTTGCATTTTGATGTTGCCTGCCTTGTTTACTTAATATTTTTGTAATCATATTAAATGTTGAGAATCTCTTTTGTTTCTGTATAATTTTGTACCCTGATGAAGCTGCCCCTATTCCTAGTAAAGCACATCTGTCTTGCATGCAACAGTTGTTCTGACATTGGTGTTTTTAAACAGGGTGAGAGAGAGTTATTTTCTGCTTCAGTCACATTGGTGCCATTTGAAAGAAATCCTTTGTGTGGCAAAGGTACCTAGCAAACTTTTTTTCCCTTTTATTGTTAAAACCCTGATGAGTTCATTTTTGTCTATTTTTAAAAAGTAATTGCCCTTTAATTAGTTATGCTTCCTGTTTTTCTTTTAGTTCCCTTGTTTGCTTCCACCTTCAGTGAGCAGAACCCCATCACTTCCTGATAGCAGACAAAAACATTGTGCAGCATAGTTTTCTCTTGCCACACTGTTATTTTCCACCCTTTCACTGTTCATTGGTCTTGTCATCTTTTATTCACTTATTTAAAAACTGAGTTGATACTTCTGTGCATAGTTTATTCTAACAGTTTCTATTAGCCATTGTTAGATTATATCTCTCTTAACAGCCTGTCTGCTTTCAGTGTTTTTTGATTTATCTCATGTTTTGCTTTCACCTGATTATTTTTGACAGCAGTAAATTCCTCGCTTGTATATAGGTGCATGGTGTCTGAGAGGCCTTTGTAACAGGAAGGACTTTATCACTGTTACCAGCCTGGTTGCTTTGAGTCAGATCAGCTTCCCGTAGGATAATACAGGAACAGGAGATATCAGGGGAGCACATTTAAAAGGTCATTTTCCTCCTGGCAGTAAGCTGCATTGTTTTAGCTACCTCGTATCTTTTTGCCATAAGGCATATGTTTTAACTGAACTTTTGGATATGACAAATTGATGAAAGGGTAGCTGTACATCTCTGACAGTGAGTAACAGGAATTTAACTTTGTTTTACCAAGCAAATACTGGCAAAAGGGCTGAATATTTTAATAGGAAGAGACATTTGTATCTAATTTTAATAAATGCTGTGATTGGTTGCTCTCTAATTTTTAATAGAAACATTTGCAATTGGTTTACTGATCTGAAGAAGGTTTTTTTTAGCCGAAAGCACTTATCGGAAACTGTTTGGATTCAATTTTCATTCATGGTTTTAAGTTTTACCTATTAAAGAGGTTTTAACAGTTCTTCAGCTGGAGTCTGTGGTGGATATCAAAGTTTTCTTTTAACTTTGTTGAGCATTTTCCTTTGATACCTTCAGATGTACAACTTGGGCTCTTACTGACTTTATAAGCACTGAGCAGCCTATTTGTCCCTAGAGCAGTGGTTCCAGCCAGAAACTTGTAGTCTATTGGCCATTTTGGGTCAATTCCTAGGTCTTTTCAACCCCCTGCTATAAAGCCCGCTTTAGCGTGGAGTTGCCCATAGAGCACCATCGGGCAGCGCCGGTTAAACAAGGTTAAACTATTTCTGGCGCCGTAAAGTCTGCTCTTCAATTTTTCCCTTAGAACTTCTCTACTTGCAATCTAAACAGTCTATTATCTATCTCAATAGCTCAGCACTTGCTCCTAAAGCATTTTTATATAGGTAAAGTACTTGTATACTAAACAAAGTACTACATTAGCCTAGAATCCCCTTGAGTACCCATTTCCCTATAGGTCCCTTCTGACTCAGTTACACAGCAAACTTTTTCACTTTTTCTAGCATGTCAAAGGGTCAGTTGCTAGCGTCCTCTCCTGTTCAGCTGGTGAATCTGGGCATCCCAAAACACAAATACATGTGAGAGATGCAACTATATAGCCAAACTGGAGGCTGAGCTCTCTCAACTCAGGACTGGCAAGACCAGACAGGAGGAGAAGGAAACCACGCACACCACAAACCCAGTTTCACATAGAACTTTCACAACTGCAAAACAAACACATAAACACACAAAGACATACTCGGAGGCACTGATCAAAAATCTACCAAAACTACAGAGGCCTCCAAAGCAGACACCCAAGCAACTGCCACCTCAAGACATAAGACATGCAACACATAGTTCTCAAAGTCAGTGTGCTAAACAGTCACAACCCTTAAGGCCAAACACAATGCCAGACACACTTGTTATAGGTGACTCCATAGTCAGACACACTGACGTCCCACTCACCAGACTGAACAAGGAAAAGATCACAGTTAGCTGCCTGTCAGGCGCTAGAATCCGCCACATAACACAAGCACTCAGGTCACTCCAAAGCAAGTACAAGTATGACTCCGTCATTGTCCATGCCGGTGTGAACAACCTGAGACGTACCTCCCTGGACTACATGAAAAGAGACATAGAGGAGCTCTCAGATTATGTAGCCCAGGCCGGTATGACCCTGACCCTGAGCAGTATCCTACCCTCACCAAGAATGATGCCACAATACAGAGACAAAATGATCAGCTTTAATAATTGGCTTAATTACTGGTGTCATTCTAAGGGGATCCATTGTCTGTCTGCCTGGGATGACATGCTTGACGAGCCACGCTGCTTCGCAAGGGACGGCTTGCACCTGTCACCCCTGGGCTTCCGGATATTGGCAAAGGCTCTTGCCACCCCTATAGTGCCTTTTTTAGGCAAGGCTCAAATGATAAATCTACCGCCCTAGAAAACAAAAATGGAGAAAAACTAAGGGTAATACTGCTCAATGCCAGAAGTCTAAACCTCAAGATGCACGCCCTCGAAGCCCTCCTCAGTATGGAGAACATCGATGTTTGTGCTGTGACTGAAACCTGGTTCAAGGCTCCTGAGAGCACCCCAGCACTATCAGGTTATACCTCATATCATGCGTTCTGGCCCCAAAATCCGGACCGAACTACAAAAGGAGGGGGAGTATCCATATTCATAAAGGATACCCACACCTCCAGGTTAGTGGCAACGCACAAAGCATCGGAGACCATCCAGGTGCAATTAACCATAGGTAAAACTGCCCTACAGTTTGTAACATGCTACAGACCACCTTCTCAAACTCAGGAAACCCACACAGCCTACCTGAAGACACTGGAGAGTATAAATGTCTCTCCAAACACCATCATATTGGGTGACTTCAACTACCCAAACATAGACTGGGAACATTACTCAAGCCCCAACACCCTAGCCCAAAGGTTCCTTGAGTTCATAAACTCAAATGCTATGGAACAACTAGTCACCATTCCCACAAGAGGAGAAAATATACTAGACCTGATCATCACAAACATGGGGACAAAATGCTCCACACGGAAGTATATCCCTCATTGGTGAGATCAGACCATAAATTAATCTCACTGGAGATCCACCTCCCGCCCCACCCCAGCAAAAAGACCACAGTGAAGAACTTCTCAAAAGCAAACTTCACACTTCTTAAGACTGGAGTGGTATCCTTCAGGGCCCCCGAGCCAGTGGAAACCACAACCCACGCTGCTGAAACCCTTACAAATGCCTTCTACGAGCACCTCCAGGAATGTATGGATCAAGCAATCCCTAATAAAATCAAGACCTTTTCCACCAAAGGCAGGCGCCCGGTCTGGTGGACTCCAGCCATAAACAAACTCTGCAACAAGAGGAGAAAGCTACTACATGACAGAGCAAAATCCCTAAATGGGAAGGCATCTCTGATCAATACTAGCAAAAAACTACGATCACTCATAAAATCATCCAAGGCCAACTTTGAGAGATAAATCGCTAATGACACAAAAGACAATCATAAAGCCTTCTTTAGCTATGTTAGAAACCTGGGTGGAAACTCCCAGATATGCTCAGAATTAGTCCAAAATGATAAAAAAATCACTGAACCCACAGACATTGCCCTGGCAGACAGGTTCAGTGCAAATTTCTCCCCCCCCCTCCCCCCCAAAAGGAGAAATATCTATCCCACCAGAGTCTAGCCTCCCAAACATCTCAGATGCCCAGGTGAGAGCTGCTCTCTCTAAAGCAAAAAACAGCATCAATGGGACCGGATGGTGTCCCCGGCTGTGTGCTACACAAACTCAATGAGGAACTAAACCCACACATAAGGCTGCTGTTTAATCTTAGCCTTACTACAGGATACGTACCCAAAGAATGGCGTACGGCAACTGTGGTCCCACTCCACAAAGGCGGTGCTTCTACGGACCCTGGAAATTACCGCCCCATAAGCTTGACGAGCCTTGTCTGCAAAGCTATGGAGAGGATCATAATGGAACTCATAAATAAAGACATTGGGGACCTACAGACACTGGATCCTACCCAATTTGGCTTTGTCAAGGGCAGATCCTGCCTCTTGAACTTGGTCGACTTTTTCGAAACGGTCACTAAGGCCATTGATGAGGGTAAGGCAGTTCACACAGCCTACCTTGACCTAGCAAAAGCATTCGACACAATACCCCACTCTGGCATCATAGAAAAGCTCACCAGCTTAGATGTAAACCCATATGTCACAAGATGGGTTGCAAACTGGCTCAAGGGCAGAACACACAGGGTTAGAGTTGCTGGTGCCATGTCAGACTCTAAGCCGGTCACGAGCGGTGTCCCACAGGGCTCAGTCCTGGGACCCCTCTTGTTCGGCATTTATTTTTCTGAAGTGCAGGCAAACATAGGGGGATTGTGGCTGACAAAATTTGCAGATGACTGCAAACTGGGCACCATAATTGACACTCCATCAGACACAGACATCCTCCAGAAAGGTCTCATAGAAATGGATAACTGGTGCCAGAGCCATGGCCTTAAGCTAAATGCCAAAAATGTATAGTCATACCCTTTGGGAAAAACAAGGTAACCCCTAATTACCACATAGGTGGTAATCCATTAAACACGGAAGAAGTTATCAGGGACCTGGGGACCCAAGTTGACAGTAACCTCTCTTTTGACACTCACATTGCCAAAGTGGTTAGGAAGACCTTCTACATTGCCCACCTGATCATGAAGGGATTCACATCCAGATCAGGAGAGGTCATTGTACCCTGTACTCTTCACTTATCAGACCAATGATTGAGTACAACGCCCCATTCGAATGTACCTTACCCGACACCTGCAGCAGTTGGAAAGACCCCAAAAGTTCCTCACCAAAAGGATAAAGGGGCTCAAACATATGTCATACGATGCCCGACTGAAGAAACTCCAGCTCTATTCAGTCGCATACCGTCTGCTCAGAGGTGATCTGTGCCTGACATACAAGGCCATGTCCAACCCGGAATTAATGGACATGCTCCACCTCAAAAAATCCAAATCCACCAGAGCCACGGGAGCAAGAGACTTAAACCTCAACACGGATATAAATAGGACGTGCTGGAGGGACAGATTCATCACCCAGAGACTCCCTACACTATGGAACAGAATCCCAGTCCATGTGAGGCAGAGCCCCTCACTGACTCTTATCAAGAGAAATCTTGACGAGTGGATGGGAGATCGTAGGTTTACCCCGGGAATCATCTCTGTATCACTGCTGGACAGAGGCACAGCAAACTAATGGGTATAGTATTCTCATCCTAAGGGGTGGTGAAAGCCACACACACTCTGGCTAGGCTTATAAATGCCCTAGGGCAGATAGCCTAGTATGAACCTATGAACCTATGATATAAATGATTACCTATTTTTTTTCCTGTACCCTGTGTGTTGTAGTAATTTGACTGTCTTACTAACATCTACTCATTGTGTGGCATATACTTGGTTCTTTCACATTTCCATACTTTAAGGCTTTCTTGCCCATGGCTGTCATTTGTACTTTGACCCATAATGGGTCCTTCATGAATGCGGCCATTTGGATATATTGTATCTCTTAGTAAGTGGAAGATTGCTCAGTTAGTATGCAACATGATTGTACCCTGTCTGGGACAGTTGTACAGTTTCGGCCTTTTCCTTGTACTGGATAGGAAGGTCTTAAGAGGAAGGACCACTTGCATCTCCTGTGCTTTACTTGCTCGGACTGATTTGACCGTCCTCCCTAACAGTCACCATAGCGACAGCATAATTTGTGGAACTTTTTTTGTGGTTTGATTCATCATTCTCCCACCAGGACTGAAGTGTCAGCTGTCAGTCTACTTGACTTCAATCTAAACTTTCCATTGTTGCAACTCTTCTCCTTTACCTTGCCCTGAGCTTTGCTGTCACTTTCTGTATCTTGTTTTACTGTTTGTCATGTTAACACAAATCTAAGTGACCGCAGGCCTTGCTGTGCTTTTTAGAGTCATGGGGTGGATGTCCTTCAAGGATGCATCTGCAGTCCTAACAAATGGGTTGTCCTGCCTCAGGCAGCCCTTCGGTCGGCCTGATTCCAAAGTCTGGGTCTGGCCTCTGCTGGTGTCGCACTTCACCCGACGTCATAGCTGTTTGGGTATAAAGGCATCAGCCTACGCCATTTTCCTCAGTCTTTCTTGCCGCGCGGTGCCCGAAGCAGAAGCTGTTCGCAAGTGCCGGTCAGTCAGATCCAGAGATTTCAGCGTACCGAAGACTTCTAAAAAGCTAAGTACCCGGGGGGGCCTCTTTCTTGCCTCAGCCGATGTCAGACAAAGTAAATAATTGTTTAACTTGTGGGAAACAAATACCTCATAAGGATTTCCACTCTTATTGCCTTCCTTGCTTAGGCCCAGACCAGCTTCTGGTAGCATATGCAACAGGAGTGCAAGGAAAAGCAATTTCAAAACAGACTATCTCAAAATGGATAGGAAATTGCATTTGATTCTGCTACTCATTTCATGGAAAGGCAACTCCTGAAAATATCAGGCCTCATTCCACAAGAGCTACAGCCACCACTACAGCTTTCTTACGAGGAGTGGCTACCAAAGACATTTTAGAAGCTGCTACTTGGAGCTCCGTGCATACATTTGCCAAGCATTATAATCTTCCTTTATACTCCAGATCCCGAGCAGGTTTTGCAACTGCTGTTTTGCAAGGGATCTTAACTACACCATCATTATCTTAGTGCCTCCTCCCCCAGTTTGGCTATGGTATTCTACCCATTTGTTAGGACTGCAGATGCATCCTTGAAGGACATAGTACAGTTTTGTACCTACCATAAATGTAGATGTCCGATAGGTATGCATCTGCAGTTAGGGTTACCCACCCTCCTTTCCCTCTGTGGTATTCCTAGGGTACTTGCCCCTCATTTAGCTAGCTGGGGGAATCTATTATGGTGTATTTGTTTGTATGTATATATGTATATATATTTTGCTCTCTACTGTTTGGAATTATCTGCATTTATCCAAATTTAGCCTTCCTAGAGGGCACCTGGCATCTGGGGCAAGAAACACTGAGGAAAATGGCGTCGGCTGATGCCTTTATACCCAAGCAGCTATGACGTCGGGTGAAGTGCGACATCAGCCGAGGCCAGACCCAGACTTTGGAATCCGGCCGACCGAAGGGCTGCCTGAGGCAGGACAACCCATTTCTTAGGACTGCAGATGCATACCTATCGGACATCTACATTTATGGTAGGTACAAAACTGTACTTTCTGTTCATCCCCACCCCCATTTCTAGCTTTACCTTGTGACATCAAAAGACAATAAGTATTCGGAACAATTTCCTTTTTTCCTGATACTTTGACTTTTCACATTATGATGTTCCTTCCCTAGACTGCAGCTTGTAATGGATTTTGGAATACCCACTCTGCTGCTCTTTTAGGAGCAGGGTAGCGTACTTTTGGACTGTAGTTTGGTGTTTCAATAAATCTTTGCTGACTAAGATTTTGTATGGATGCTGTTTTTTGATGCATTAGAGAGAAAATTGCAGGCTTTAAAAAGTGTGGTCGGCAATCACAAGATACCATTGCATGGTAAGTATGCTGTATGTGTTTCTTGCCCTAGCACTGCCTGTGTGTGTGTGTGTGTGTGTGTGTGTGTGTGTGTGTGTGTGTGTGTGTGTGTGTAGATTTTGATTGAAAAAATATGCATTTATATTGAAAGGTTTGCTTCCTTGGAAGGGTCAGTTGAAGACCATTTGCCTTCTAGGATAGACTTTCACCTAACAAGTCTTGCAGGGGGTAACTCTAGGAGCATGACTTTCTTTTAAAAAAAAAAAAAAAAAAAAAAAAAAAAAAAAAAAGAGAAGTAATGGTTTTGTCTCAAGTGATCCCCCCCAACTTCTTACCTCAGAATTTTTCATAGGAAGGTCTGAGAATCTTCTGCAGAGAAAACAATTTCCCAGTTCACTATACATGTGCTATCCTCCCATACTTCATAGGTTGGAATCCTTCAGGAGAGGCAGATTTTATCTCATGAGTTGGAACTTCTGAAGCAGCCCCTTTTATGAGCCTCCTTTTGTCAGTTCGGTACATTCTTTTTCCTCCCATAGTTTTTTTTTTTCCTCTGGATATAGACTGTGTGAAGATGTTAAAGGCAGAGAGGCAGGCTAAGTTGGTTTTGAGTCCCCTCATTCTGGGTTGGACAGGGTTCATGTCATTCTCCCCTCTTTGATTCTAATCTCTTAATCTGTCCCTGCTCTGGCACCATTCGCTGGGAGGCTATCTAGCAAGCTGCTGGTCCCTACGCTTAAAGTTTTTTATTATTAACCTATTGGTGCCCCTGTCTGCACCACGAGAATTGACATTGAAGACTTTGACGCAGTCTCCGCAAGCTCTGAATTCGGGTTAAGAGTTTTGACATTCCATCTCTAGGGACCAAAAGCACATCAGCTTTGATGTCAGCACCAGATGGATGTGCTTAGTGTTTCACTGTTGCAGTCATTACATTTGGGGTAATCTGCTGGCAGGTTGCCCTCAGTCGGCTTGAATAACAATGTCTTGGGTCCTGCGTCAGTTGCGGTCTCTTCCATGACGTCAGGTCGTCAGGAGTATAAAACATGCAGCCAACGCCATTTTATTCAGTCTTTCTTGCCAAGCGGTGCCTGAAGCAGAAGCAGGTTCGCAAGTGCCGGTCAGCCGACTCCTGAAATTTTCGTATTCGAGTTTCATAACTGAAATCTTAAATCTAAAGCTAAGTACCCCGTTGGGGAAACTTTTTCTTGCTCCTTACCGATGTCAGTAAAAGTTAATAATTGCATTACTTGTGGGAAGCAAATACCTCATAAGGATTTTTGTTTGTACTGTATCCCTTGCCTAGGCCCTGATCACAACGTGCCTTGCTGTCGGTTTTGTGCTAAATTTAACCAACGCACTATTGAGCGTCAGTATATTTTTGCTTCTAAATATTTTGGTTCAAGATTGAACTATCCTGAAATGTCGTCTTTTAGCAGTCCGACTACCGGAGGTCACAAAAAACGCAAAGTAAAAGACTGAGACAGACCATCGAGGTCCAAAACTGACGGCGAAGCTTCTCCTAAGCCAGTCGCCGGTACTCAGTGAGGCGCTTTCGCAGCCCCTGATACCTGCTACTTTTGAGTCGCAGGCCTCTACCGAGACCCATTCGGAGTCCGGTATGCTGCGAGATTCTCAAGAGTATTGAACCCGTGGATGTCTCTCCCTTAGATGGGTCCGGAGCCACTGAGCAGGCATCGGCTTCTGAGGGTGTTTTCAGACCTCAACATTTTTATATTAAACAGATGCCAGCAACAAAAGCAAGGTCAAAAACAATTTCTTTGTCTAAAAAAACTGATGCATGAGCCACGTGCTCAGGCCCCTATGCCTAAAAAACAGATGATTAAAATGGCTGAGGATTTAATTACCTTAAGAGGCCTAGGCATGGCACTGATTATGAATCTTCAGATCAGGTTTCCATTTCTTCTAATTCCTGTTCTGATCAGGAATTTTCTTTTCCTCCCTATGAGGATTCTGATGTAGCGGAATCCGTCGCATCTGCATCTTCTTCTGAGGATTACTCTTTTGGAGAGACTTTGCACACTTTAAGGGAACATTTTCACTGGGAGAGTCAGGACTTCTCTGAATCAAAAAAGAGGCTTGAGGATTTCCTTCTCCCTCAGCATAGGCCTTTGGCAATACCTCCTTTATTAGACATTGTTGATGTGTTCTCGGAATCAAGCATGGCTCCTGATTCCCTGCCTCCGGCTCCTAGTAAGCCAGACAGATATTACAGGGTTCCTGACTCCCACAACTTTCTTATCAAAAATCCAGCTGCTGATCCTGAGACTATCTCTCAGGGTCCCAAGGGTGTAAAGACTTCTACAGCCAAAAATCCTACTCCTTCCGATAGAGATTCCAGGGCGCTGGATAGATGGGGTAAGAAGGTTTATACATCTGCAACATTGGCAATCCGGGCTTTAAACTGCCAGTTTCATATGCTTAAATATCAACAGTTACAGGATTTATTGCTTTCAGCAGAACAGGTTGGAAAGCATACTTTACAGTGTGGTTTTGATTCCTTGGAGGCCTCTTGTAGGGCCGCAGTCACTGGATCTGTGATTAGAAGGCATGCTTGGCTCAAAGAGCAAAATCTACCTTATGTTAAAGCTAAATTGTTGGATGCCCCTTTGCAGCATGCTAATCTGGTAATAAGGCAGAAGAGGTTTTAAAGAAAATGGAAGATGAAGCTAAATCTATGCAAACTGTAAAAGATTTCTTGCAAGTACAGCCACCCACTGCCTACAAAAAATTGGTCCTTTCCTGTGTCCAACAGAGCCAATCGGCAAATCCAGGTGCTCAAAAGGCTCCAGATATCAATCACAAGGTTCTTGCAGGTCAAAGCAATGGGGTGCCTCCACCTCCAAATCTGGAGGAAATAAAGCACACCCCTACAGTAAACAGTCTCCATGACTTTCTTCTACCATCACCAAGCACTTATCTTTTGGCATCCCCCTTGGGGGGAAAACTAGCACTTCATGCTCAAAATTGGCAGTTAATTACCCAAGACAAGTGGGTGTTAAGCATAGTATCCCAGGGGTACAGATTTAATTTCCATACTTTGCCAATTCCAAACGGATGGCAGGATCTGCCACAAAATCAGTGGGCAGAGGCCCAGAAACAAATCCTGTCCCTCATGGATATGGGTGCTATTCAACCGTTACCAGAAAAGGAAAAAGGACAAGGTTTTTATTCAAGACTTTTCCTGGTACCCAGAAAAGACAATTCATGGCGCCCAATACTGGACTTATCGATTCTGAACATGTTCCTGGACATTTCAAAATGCTGACTTTACAACAGCTACTGCCTATGCTAGGCAAGAATGCTTTGTTAGTAACTCTAGACTTAAGAGGCATACCTGCATATCCCAATAAGGGAATCATGCAGAAGATACCTCCGCTTCAAAGCAGGTTTTTTTGCATTACCAATTCTCTGCACTGCCCTTTGGCTTGTCTACTGCGCCCAGGGTCTTTACAAAGTGCCTGGCACCAGTTATTGCATTCTGCAGACAAAGAAGCATTCACATTTATCCTTATCTGGACTATTGTCTCATTCAAGCAGAGGACAAAGACACTCTCTCTTCTTCAATATCTGGCATTTGTAAAAAGGCTTCTAGTATGCCTAGGGTACACCATAAATGAAAAGAAAGCACAACAGGTACCCTCTCAAATAATTACATTCCTGGGAGCAAGCTTTAATACAACTGCCCAGATGGCTTACCTCACGCCAGACAAAGGCAACTGACAACATACTTCAAACAAATAGCAACAAGAACCCAGTTATCTGCAAGACAAATTCTGCAGGCTTTGGGGTTCATGGCATCCTGCATTCTACTAATTCCATATGCGAGATTGCATATGAGGAAACTTCAGTGGTACCTAAAAAGTTTATGGTTAACATTGTCACAGCCTAGAAACAATGATTCCTCTCATTCCCTGCATACAACAGGAGTTTCTTTGGTGGGCAGAGACATGTAACCAAAACAAGGGACTGTCATTCACTCTACTCCCTGCCACCAAAACCCTAGCTACAGACTCATCAGACTATGCTTGGGGGGCCCACCTGGCAGGGAGATGCATTCAGGGCAAATGGAGCCCAAACCAAATGCATCTGCATATCAACTAGAAAGAAATGCTAGCTGTTGAGATTGCTCTGACAGCCTTCAAGGACTTACTTCATCCAGGACAACTACTGATAAAGATGGACAACACCACAGTGATGTGGTACATAAACAAGCATTCCTACCCCTTTTGCAGACTAGCCATGGCCTTGTGGAACACAGCCTTGACTTACCAAATACATCTCCAAGCTCAATTCCTGCCAGGAAAACAAAATACTCTGGCAGACAATCTAAGCAGAAATCTTATGGACCTGCACGAATGGAAATTGGATCCACAAATCTTCAGCATCTTAACACAGAAGTGGGGGAGCCCAGACATAGATCTATTCGCCTGTCCCCAAAATTATCAGTTGGACAAATTCTGCACAAGAGCTTATCACAAAAAAGCATGGAAAGTTGATGCTCTGTCCTTCAGTCTATGCCTTTCCCCCTCTGCCTCTTCTCTCCAAGGTCTTACTAAAAGTCATACAGGAAAAAAACAAAAATGATCCTAATTGCTCCGGACTGGCCTCGCCAGCACTGGTACCCACTTCTAAGGAACATGTCACATCTTCCTCCATGGTACTTGCCTCAAACACCTCGTCTGCTGTCTCAGCAGAACTATCAGATTCAGCACACTCTGCTCCAAACTCTTTATCTTGCAGCATGGCTAATCAACTAATTATTCAAACCACACCTCTCAATAAATCTGTGATGGATGTAATTTTGTAAGCCAGAAGGCCTAGTGCTAGAAAATCTTATGCTGATAAATGGAAGAGATTTTGTGCTTGGAACCAAGCACAAAGAATAGACACAGCAAAGCCCAATATTCCTCATATTTTGCAATATTTAACTGATATGCTTGACAAGGGCCTATCTTTTTCTTCAATAAAAATCCATGCCTCTGCCATCTTGGCTTATTACAACACAGAGCCTCCCCTCTGTTCTTATCCACTGCTTAAACAGTATCTTAGAGGACCCAAAAATTTAAGGCCTCCCAGAAGAGCACCATCTCCTGCATGGGACCTCAATTCTCTACTGGAAAAACTCAACCTGCCTCCTTTTGAACCAGCAGCTACTGCGGATATAAAATTTCTATCTTGGAAAACCGCTTTTCTTTTGGCAGTCACGTCAGCAAGAAGGGTTTCAGAACTACAGGCTCTCATGGCAGTGGAGCTTTTCATTATATTTTACCCGGACAGGGTGTCCCTCAGGACCAATCCTTCTTTTATGCCTATGGTGTGGTATCCAGTGTGGCTCTTAACCAGACCATTCACCTGCCAACATTTTACCCAAATGCGCAGAACAAGGGGGAGCGGATTCTGCATTCATTGGATGTACACAAACAACTAAGATTCTACTTAAACAGGACCAAATCTCTAAGAAAGTCTGAGCATTTGCTGCAGGATCAGAGGGGGGGGGGGGGCTATACCAAAGCAGACTATTTCTAAATGGATAAGCCACTGCTTTTGTTTCTGCTGTTTGCACCATGGTAAACCTGTGCCCAAGGGGATCAGATCACATTCCACCAGGGCTGCCTCTACCCTCAGCAGCTTTTCTCAGAGGGGTCCCAACCAAAGATATTCTAGAGGCTGCTACTTGGAGCTCTGTTCATTCTTTTAGAAAGCATTACCATTTACCTGTCTTCTCCAGATCCAGGGCAGGCTTTGCCACTGCAGTCATGCAGGGCCTTATAACCACTCCTAATGCTGTTTAGTTCCATCCTCCCATCCATAGCTTTGGGATTCTACCCAAATGTAATGACTGCAACAGTGAAACATGAAGAACATAGTACAGTTATGTACACTTACCATAAATGTAGATGTTAGAGTGTATTCACTGTAGCAGTCCTGGTTACCCATCCGTCATCCTGCATTCTATACCTTTCTTTCCTTCACTATACTCCAAAAGCCTTTGTGGTGTATTTGCTTTTAGTTGAAGGTAAAGTTCGTTTCTAAAATGCATTTATATATTTACTGTTTTATATATATATATATATATATATATATATATATATATATGTGTGTGTGTGTGTATATATATATATATATATATATATATATATATATATATATATATATATATATATATATATATATATATATATATTTATTTTTTTTGCTCCCCATTTGGGGGGCGCCTGACATCTGGGGCAAGAAAAACTGAATAAAATGGCATCGGCTGCATGTTTTATAACCCTGACGACCTGACGTCATGGAAGAAGTGACAGCAACCGACGCAGGACCCAAGACTTTGTTATTCAGGCCGACTGAGGTCAACCTGCCAGCAGATTACCCCATATGTAATGACTGCAACAGTGAATGCACTCTAACATCTACATTTATGGTAAGTGTACACAACTGTACTTGACATAGCACTGATGCGTTGCTGCCTGTTCTTTGGTGACAACCTTCTCTGCAGTGCTTGGTGCTAGCACAGTTATTGAGGTCCGTATTCCACAATGATGTTGCCCTCAGTGCCTGTAGCGCTACTGACTTTGGCCTGTGACCACTTCTAACCTATGCCTGAGCCTCCTGCAAGTTCACAACACTGCAGCAGAAAAGCTGAGGGCTTCAGAGAGGAAAACGTATATGGGTATCTGAGACAGAATTTTCATCTGCCTTTTCCTCCTGGGATAGTTTTCAGAGTATGCCAAGAGGTCACGTAAGAAATGCCCAGATTCCCCACAGCACACTTCTGAGCCAGACGCTGAAGAAAGCAAGGCTGATTCCTCAGCTTCACCGCTGATGGGAAGGTCTTACAAATTATGCAGACTTAAGTGGAGTTGGACATTTACCTTCCCCCTTATAAGGTTCTGCGGGAAATATTCACGCGTCTCCCTTTTGCCTTCCTTGGTGGTACCTCTTTTGTGTGAGATGTTGATTTGTTGTCATGTAGAAAGAATAGAAAGAGCTGGATGTTGTGGCACTTGTCTGTAAGAGCTGGACAAGATCCTTTAGACCACTGCTCGTGTAACTGGAGAGACTAGTAGCCTTACCAAAAGGCTCTGATACCACAAAGCCCCTGTTATCTACCTCCCCCGCGAAGGAGTTGAGGGCTGCAATCTGCTGTTGAAAGTGGGTTTAAGCAACTTCCTCTCTATCATTGGAAGGGAGTTGCTACAAATATCACATACTGACATTCTGCTTTACTATTCTGGATAGCATGCTCCAGTCACTGAAAAGGTAACTGATGCAGATCTTAAAGGAAAGTGCTGTACTCTGGCATCTACTCTATCCACCACGAGTGACCTCGCCATGCACCTTCCTTGTAGTGCAGCAGAATGTGCAGGGAGGGCAGCCAGAGCTGGAGTTGCTGTACACTTTCAACCCTGGTTTTGCCTCGCAACTTTGTGGAGTGTACTTTCTTAATGTAGTATTAAATTGCTTTAATTTATTCAGCCCATTAGATGAGGAAAAAGCTGAAGGAAAGTGATGAGGGGACAGTCCTCACAGCCACCAAGTTTACACCCCCCCCTTTATAGGGATGTAGAATGCATCAGATGTGGTCTAGGTGCAGCCAACAACCCAGAAGGAAGCCATGCAGCTGTGGTGGTAGCACTTGCTGCGGTTGCCAGTCAGATTAGTAGTAGTTCCACCAGAATTAGGATTAAACACTTGCAGTCAAGGGCTCAGAAGGCCTTGCCTGACTGCACTTTCTGGAGGAAGTTTGGGGCTTCCTGTCCCTTTGTCTAATAATATTGGAGGCAGTCCCCCAAAAGGTATTGCATATATCTGTAGCCTGTACACCCTTCCTGTCCCCACCTCACCTGCAGTCTTCCCCTTCCTGACACCCCCAACTCATCAGAAGAGGTCTTGCATCGAAGTCTCAAATCTACTCTTTGTAAAGCTCTGTCCATTATGTCCTACCAGATCAGAAAGAGAACAGATATTACTAGAGTCCTTTTGGTGCTAAAAAAGACCAAGGATCTTGTACCCTTTCTAGATCTGAATGATCTTCAACCACTTTCTACCAAAAGAAATTATGGGTGGCTACTCTATATGGCTAGATTTGCATTGCTTGCGAAGACGAGCTTGTGTATACTTTTAGGACAATCAGGATGCCTGTGTGCATATAAAGCCCACAGTCTTTTCTTTTTCATCAGTGCCTACCTCCTATATATATAAAAAAAAAAGTCTATTGAAACTTAAGCCTACAAAACTTGCAGCTGACAATCTCCCCTCTGAACACCTAAAAATAGCAGTAGAAGCCCTAGCTTATCCAGTGTCTATATTAATTAATCGGTCCTTATCAGATAGCTGTGATCCCACACTGTGGAAAATCTCTCATCATTCCCCTCCATAAAGGTGGCTCCTCCTCTGAACTTTCCAGTTACCCGCCCCATAGCTATCCTTTCTCCACTTTCCAAGATACTTGAGAAATGCATCCATTCTCAAGTCTTAGACTGCCTCTTGGCTAATAACCTCCTCTCCAGCACCCAGCATAGCTTCAGGCCGTACCACAGCACTACTACCGCCTTGGTCTCTTGTATCAATGCTATCCGTCATAAAAATAATGGCCTTTTCTCCTCTGCTATATTTCTGGATCTATCCAAGGCTTTTGACATGGTCTCCCACAAACTACTAATCTCTGATGGTCTCAGTGTTTCACTGTTTCAGTCATCACATTTGGGTTATCTGCTTGCAGTAGCCCTCAGTCGGCCTGGTTATCAAAGTCTTGGGTCCTGTGTCGGTTGCAGTCTCATCTTCCATGACGTCAGCTAGTCAGGAGTATAAAGCATGTACCGACACCATTACATCAGTCTTTCTTGCCGTGCGGTGCCCGAAGCAGAAGCAGTTAACAGGTGCTGGTCGGCAGACTCCTGAAATTTTCATTTTCGAGTTTCAGAACCGAAGTCTTCAACTAAAGCTAAGTACCCCATTGGGGGAAGCTTTTTCTTGCTCTAAACCGATGTCAGTAAAAGTCAGTAATTGTATTTCTTGTGGAAAGCAAATACCTCACAAAGGTTTTCATTCGTACTGTATTCCTTGCCTAGGCCCTGACCACGATGTAACTTTTTCAGTTTTGTGCCTTATTTAAGCAATGAACTATTTGTCGTCTGTATATTTACGCTTCTAAATAGTTTGGTACTCTGTTCATTTATCCAGATATGTCTTCGGTAAGCCATTCGACTACTGACATTCTGAAAAAATGCAAAGATAAAGACAGAGACAGGCTGCCTAGGTCCAAAGCTGCAGACTACGCTTCTCCTAAGCTAGTCACCAGTTCGCTGGTACTCGGGTGCTTTAGCAGCCCCTGGTACCTGCTACTTCAGATTTGCAGGCCTCTACTGAGACCCATTCGGAGTCTGGTATGCCGCGAGATGTTTCAACTGTGGAATCTGCGGATGTCTCTACTTTGGATGGGTCCAGAGCCGCTGTGCAGGCACCGGCTTCTGAGGGTGTATGCAGGCCTACTGATTTGCAAATTAAGCCAATGCCATCTTCTTAAAGGCCTAAAACTCGAACTATGCCAACAAAACCGATGCCCAGACCGCATGGTCAAGCCACTATGCCTAAAAAACAGATAAGAATGGCTGAAGACCTTATTACTTTAATCGGAGGAAGCCAACCTTCCCCCTCTAAGAGACCTAGGACTGAATTTGCTTATGATGCTTCTGACCAGGATTCTGAAATGTCTGGTTCCACTGAGGACCAGGATTTACCCTTATCTACCTATAAGGATTCTAATGCAGAGGACTCTATTCCCTCTGCCCCCCCCCCCCCAAGAGGATTTCTCTTTTGGTGAAACCCTGCATACTCTTAAGGAGCACTTTTGCTGGGAAAGCCAGGATTACTCTGATTTTAAAAAGAGGCTTGGGGATTTCTTACTCCTGCCCCAGCACAGGCCTTTGGCTATCCCTCCTGTACTAGACATTGTTGATTATGCCTTTTCTGAATCTAGCTTGGCCCCTGACTCTCTACCTCCTGCTCCCAGAAAACCTGATGGATAGTTGACTCTCACAAGTTCCTTTTTAAAAACTCCTACTGCAGACCCTGAGACCATTTCACAAGGACCCAAAGGCATCAAGGCTACTACTGCCAAAAATCCTATCCCCCCTCTGATAGAGACTCCAGGGTGCTGGATAGATGGGGTATGAAAGTATACATTTCTGCAACTTTGGCCATTAGGGCCTTAAACTACCAGTTTCATATGTTAAAGTATCAGCAGCATATCTCTGGATTGCGTAAACAGAAAAATGATGTTGATTCCTGACTGTGCTAAAAATAAGTATTTACAGGATTTAATGCATTCTGCTGAACAGGTTGGAAAGCATACTTTGCAATGTGGTTTTGATTCACTAGAGGCATCTTGCAGGGCTGCTGTCACTGGGTCTGTACTTAGAAGGCATGCTTGGCTTAAGGAGCAATCTTTGCCAGATCATGTTAAAGCTAAATTGCTGGATGCTCCCTTAAATCAGGACTGCCTGGCAACAAAGCAGAAGAGGTTCTTAAAAAAGATGGAGGAAAAAGCTAAATCTAAGCAGCGTAGGTGTTCCCTGAAAAATAAGGTTTACCTTTAGTGTCTCTCTCTGACAGACACTGTTGAACACAAGCATCTATCTTCTTCTCAGAATAGCCTCTGGCAAAAAAAAAAAAAAAAAAAAAAAAAAAAACATTTTGAAGTTTGGGCGGCACAGTGGTGCAGTGGTTAACATTGTCGCCTCACAGCAAAGAGGTTCTCCGGTTCGATTCTCGGCTGGGGTGCCTTCTGTGTGGAGTTTGCATGTTCTCCCTGTGTTCGCGTGGGTTTCCTCCGGGTACTCCGGTTTCCTCCCACATTCCAAAGACATGCATCTGGAGCATTTGTCCCCGGGCCTCCGCTGAAAACAGGCACTGTGGAACCTAGTCGGACATTCCCGGTCAACAAATGTTAAATAAAAATAAATAAAATAGTTCCTAAGGCCGACATTGTGTTCATCATCGTTATGCAATCTCATCATCCTTAAGGTCTGTCCTCTAATAGCATTTCTTGGCACATCTGTCAGATGCATACTATTTTTATGTAGGAGACTATTCTTCCAGCCAGATTTCCTAAACAGGCCAGTTTTAAGTGACCGTAAGTCGGACCTACTAATGCTCTCATCTAGATAGCTTATCTCATCCTTTGAATGCTGATGTGTAAACTTTAAAAAAAGTAGTTGTAGTATGCAAGTATATAACAAAATCATTCAAAAGTTCATTAGAACCGCCCCATAAAAGAAAAATATCATCCACAAAACAGGTATACCAAATGATCTGTCCTGAGTAATCATTGTTATTCAAAACATGCACTTCTTACCAATGTGCCAAAGCCAAGTTGGTGTATCTATTGGCATATGCTGTGCCCATAGGGATCTGATCGAACTTTTACAAGTTCGAAGCTCATATGACCGAAACCATATGATCAAACTTATAAAAGTTCGAAGCCTGTAGAAAAAAAAAAAAAAGGCAAAAAACAAAACTGGACGTCTGTAGCAGGGGGGCTATGCCCCCCTGTACCCCACACCCCCTTACTTAAATTTAACATCTCTGAGATCACACTACATTGCTGAAAAGGGAAATCTTTCCAATGTTCATAGTGTTTCACTGTTGCAGTCATGACTGTAGGGTTCTCCCCTGCCGGCAGGCAGTCCTCTGTCGGCTAGAATCCCAAAGTCTGGGTCCGGCGTCGGCTGCTCAGCCATGCTCCCTGACGTCCGAGCGCCAGGAGTACAAAGCTGACAGCCGATGCCATGTTCTCCAGTCTTTCTTGCCGTGCGGTGATAGCAGTTCACAAGTGCCGGTCGGCTGACTCCTGACAATTTTTACTAAAACGTACTTCAGTCCGAAGACTTTCTTCTCCTACTCAAAGCTAAGTACCCCGTTGGGGAAACTTTTTTTTCTTGCTCCAGTCCGATGTCAGAAAAAGTTAATAATTGTATTTCATGTGGGAAGCAAATACCTCATAAGGATTTTCATTCTTACTGTATTCCTTGCTTAGGCCCTGACCACGACGTAGCTAGTTGTCGGTTTTGTGCTAGATTCAATCAACGTACAATTAAATGAAGGTACGATTTTGCATTTCATTACTTCGGTAGGTGTTTTAATTACAAAATGTCGTCTGATACGGTTCTGGCTACCGGAGTTCACAAACGACGCAAGGACAAAGACAGGCCTCCGAGGTCCAAATCAGACTATATCGTACAAGCAGAGCCAGCTTCAGGTTCGGCCGTCGTCAGTGAGGCGCTTTTGCAGCCCCTGTCGTCAGCCATTTCGGAACCGATGGCCGAAACGGACTCCCACGAGGAGCCAACTAGGCCTTTGAATATTTCTGTTGCAGGACCTTTGGACAATGCTCCTTCGGATGGGTCCGGAGCCGCTGTTCAGGTACCGGCTTCCGAAGGGGTTTTCAGGCCTACTTAACTTCTAATAAAGTCAAAGCCAAAGACAAAGGCAAAGACTCCTTCCAAATCAAAGACTGCAGCCCAGGTCTCTTCTGATCCAGCACCCAAGTCTCAGAAACAGTTACTCAAGATGGCTGAAGATTTACTTACTATGATTAGGGGTTCACATCCCCCTCCAGATAAAAGGCCAAGGCAGGAAGTGTATTATGACTCCTCTGATCAGGCTTCTGTTTGTTCAGTTTCTTCTTCTGACCAGGAATATTATTTCCCTCCTTATGAGGATTCTGATGCTGAGGAATCCATTCCTTCAGCTTCTCCCCCTGAGGATTTCTCTTTTGGGGAAACTTTGCATGAAATGAGGGAACATTTTCACTGGGAAGGACAGGAGTACTCGGAATCTAAGAAAATAAGAAAAGACTTGGGGATTTTCTACTTCTTCCAAACATAGACCCCTGGCTATTCCTCCTATTTTGGATATTGTGGATGATGCTTTTTCGTAGGCTAACTTAACTCCTGACTCTCTTCCTCCAGCTCCTGTTAAGCCAGACAGATTTTATAGGGTTCCTGATTCCCACCAGTTTTTATATAAGAATCCTACTGCTGATCCTGAAACCATTTCTCAGGGTCCTAAGGGGGTTAAGGCCGCTTCTGCTAAAAACCCCATTCCCACTGAGAAGGATTCCAGATCTTTAGAAAGATGGGGCAAAAAAGTGTACACTTCTGCTACTTTATCTATTAGGGCTTTAAACTGTCAGTTTCATATGCTGAAATACCAGCAATTTCTTCTGTCTGTTTTAAAACAAAAGTTAACTTCCATTTCCGCCTGTGCAGATGATAAGGAATTACATGACTTAATGCATGCCACTGAACAAGTTGGAAAGCATGGTTTACACTGTGGATTTGATGCCTTGGAGGCTTCTTGTAGGGCTGCTGCCTCTGGCACAGTCATTAGAAGGCATGCATGGTTAAAGGAACAAAACTTGCCAGATCAAGTAAAAGCTAAATTATTGGATGCTCCTGTTCAGCATAATGTTTTGTTTGGATCTAAAGCTGAAGAGGTGATAAAGAAGATGGAGGACAAGGCAAAATTCATGCAAACGGTCAAAGATTTCTTACAAGTACAGCCACCCAGATTTAGTAGGAATTGGCCTACTAAAAATTGGTCCTTTCCCAATTCTGACAGGCCTCAGAGGGGTAGGTATAGACGCTGCCAAGGAAGGCCTCAAACGCAAGCCTCTTATAGACCAAGACAGTGGACTGCTTCCACCCCTAGGGGAGGAGAGGACAAGGTCGCAAGCTCATAGAAAACGGACTCAATGACTCCCTCTGTTGGGCTGCAGGAACTTCTTGCCTGGAAGCCCCTCTCGGAGGAAAACTTTCTCTTTTTCACCTAAATTGGACTCCTATAACCCAAGACAAATGGGTTCTGGATGTGGTTTCAAGAGGTTACAAATTCCATTTTCATACCCTTCCAAGACCAAGCGGATGGCCGGATCTTCCAAAACATCAATGGTTAGAGGCCTTAAACCAGGTAGAAGCTATCTTGGCTATAAAAGCCATAGAACTGGTTCGACTTTCAGAGATGGGACAAGGTTTTTACTCAAGGCTCTTTCTAGTCCCCAGAAAGCAAAATTCATGGAGACCCATTCTGGATCTGTCAGTCCTGAACACTTTTCTCGAGATACCAAAATTCAAGATGCTTACTCTACAGCAGCTACTTCCAACGCTGACCAAGAATGCATGGATGGTAACTTTGGATTTAAAGGAGGCATATTTACACATTCCCATCAGGCAGGAATGCAGAAAATACCTCTGGTTCAAGGCTGGATCGAGGCACTATCAATTCTCTGCGCTGCCCTTTGGATTGTCTACTGCACCCATGGTCTTCATCAAATGCCTGGCTCCACTAGTAGCTTATTGCAGACTCAAGGGAATTAAAATTTACGCTTATCTGGACGACTGTCTTATTCAGGCAGACAGCAAGGATGTCTTACTCCAGCATCTAGAATCTGTTCAGAATCTTCTCAAGTTCTTGGGATTCACTGTAAACATAATAAAGTCAAATTTGACACCCTCTCAGCAGATAACTTTTCTGGGTGCTCTTCTCAACACAACCCAGATGGCATTTCTGACATACGAAAAACAATTACAGCTGGCTTCAACTTTCAAAACCTTGGCAACATTAACTCGGCTATCTGCAAGGAAATTCCTGCAGGCTTTGGGTTACATGGCCTCCTGCATCCTTCTCGTACCATATGCAAGACTACATATGAGGAAAATACAGTGGTACCTAAAAAGTGCATGGTCTCAGCATTGCCACAGTTTAGACATACAGATTACCGTCCTGCCTAGTCTTCAAAAGGAATTCCTTTGGTGGTCCAAAGCATGTACGCTAAACAAAGGAAAGCCCTTCAGTCTGCCTCCAGCCACTCAGATACTAACCACGGACGCCTCAGATTATGCATGGGGAGCCCATTTTCAGGGCAACTGTCTGCAGGGCCTTTGGACAAAGGATCAGAAGCTCCTGCATATCAATATAAAATAAATGTTAGCCGTTCAGAAGGCTTTATTGGCCTTCAAGAATCTTCTACATCCAGGACAACTACTGATACGAACAGACAACACCACAGTTATGTGGTACATAAACAAGCAAGGGGGATCTCATTCCTATCCCCTTTGCAGACTAGCCTTGAATCTATGGAACACAGCTCTAGCTTGCAAACTGGACCTTCAAGCTCAGTTTCTACCAGGGAAGCAAAACTTCCTGGCAGACAGTCTGAGCAGGAACCTGTTGGACCCACACGAATGGATGCTGGATACCGAAATATTCAAGATGATTACAGCAGTCTGGGGATGTCCTCACATAGACCTCTTTGCATCCCACCTCAGTCATCAACTACAGATTTTTTGCACCAGGACATTCCACGAACTAGCTTGGAAAGTGGATGCACTATCATTCAGTTGGAGAAACCTCTCTGGGTATGCCTTCCCGCCTCTACCTCTTCTTCCACGGGTGTTATTAAAGATCAAACAGGAAAAGCCCAAGATGATAATCTTGCTGGCCCCAAATTGGCCTCGACAGTTTTGGTACCCAACACTGAAAAACCTTTGTCTGGAGCCCCCTTGGGTTTTACCACAGACCCCGAACCGTCTGTCCCAACACCAGGGTCAGGTTCTGCACTCCCATGTCAAAACTCTCAGCCTGGCGGCATGGTTAATCCAGGGTCTATGATTCATTCTCTCCTACCCAAGCAGGTTATGGATGTCATTTTA
Source organism: Protopterus annectens (assembly GCF_019279795.1). NCBI lineage: Eukaryota > Metazoa > Chordata > Ceratodontiformes > Protopteridae > Protopterus > Protopterus annectens. The sequence goes on along the minus strand of NC_056728.1, from coordinate 27,046,240 downwards.
GAAGCCAGACGTCCTAGCACTAGAAAATCTTATGCAGGAAAATGGAAAAGATTTTGCTCATGGATGCAGGCTCGGGATTCAGATAGTCTTATTCCTAACATTCCTCTGTATTTTAATTTACCTGACAGACCTCTTGCATAAGGGTCCGTCTTTCTCTTCCATAAAAATACATGCCTCTGCTATTTCTGCTCATTATAATACTGACCCTCCAATCTTTTCCCACCAGCTCATGAGACAGTTTCTCAGAGGGGCTAAGAACTTAAGGCCCCTTAGATCTCCTCCCATTCCTGCTTGGGATCTCAACTATGTTTTGGAAAAGCTCACCTTACCTCCTTTTGAGCCTGCTGCCACATCTGACATCAAGTTTTTATCTTGGAAGACAGCCATCCTGTTAGCTCTGACCTCTGCCAGGAGGGTTTCAGAGTTGCAAGCTCTTATGGCTGTGGAACCTTATATTATTTTTCATCAAGACAGGGTGTCTTTAAGGACTAATCCTACTTTCATGTCTAAGGTGGTTTCCAAAGTGGCTTTAAATCAAACTATTCACTTGCCAACTTTTTTCCCCACTCCTCAAAATAAAGGGGAAAGGATCTTGCATTCCTTGGATGTACACAGACAACTACGTTTTTACCTGGACAGAACCAAGGACATCAGGAAATCAGAGCAATTGTTTCTTATGCTTCAAGTTCCCAAGGTAAAGCCATTTCAAAACAGACCATTTCTAAATGGATTGCTCATGGAATCAGATTTTGCTATTCACACCATGGAAAGCAAATCCCAGGGAGTATAAGGACTCGCTCTACCAGAGCTGCTGCCACTTCAGCTGCCTTCCTCAGGGGAGTTCCTACCAAAGACATTTTGGAAGCTGCAACTTGGAGTTCAGTGCATACTTTTTCCAAGCACTACAATCTATCTCTCTACCCTAAGTCTAGGGCAGGCTTTGCTTCTGCAGTCTTGCAGGGCCTTTTAGCCGCCCCCTCTACTTTATGACCACCTCCCTTTTATTCTGCTTTGGGATTTAACCCTACAGTCATGACTGCAACAGTGAAACATGATGAACATAGTACAGTTGTGTACACTTACCATAAATGTAGATGTTAGAGTGTCTTCACTGTTGCAGTCTGGGTTATCCTCCCTCCTGTCTCCTCTTATTTTTTCCTTTGTGTGGTTCCCTTCTTCACCATTCTTCTGAGGTGTATTTGCAAAGGGTATGGGATCTTACTCATTTTGGAACACCTGACATCTGGGGCAAGAAAAACTGGAGAACATGGCGTCTGCTGTCAGCTTTGTACTCCTGGCGCTCTGACGTCAGGGAGCATGGCTGAGCAGCCGGCGGACCCAGACTTTGGGATTCTGGCCGACCGAGGACTGCCTGCCGGCAGGGGAGAACCCTACAGTCATGACTGCAACAGTGAAGACACTCGGAACATCTACATTTATGGTAAGTGTACACAACTGTACTTTCCGCACTGTACTTGGAGCTCCATTCAGTCCGATCAAACTTTTGCAAGTTTGATCATATGGTTTTGGCCATATGAGCTTCGAACTTGTAAAAGTTCGATCTACTGAAGGGGACCCACTCATAGCCACCTTAGCCATCTGAAGATAGAAATCATCCTTAAAAACCAACGGTGGCAGGCGCTTAATTTGAAGTGAAGTATGGACTATATGAAATTTTTAATTGATTTTTTTCTGCCACAAGAAAAGGAGTTGCTGACTGAAATCAGGGACCTGCATGTGACTATTTGTACCAGTTTTCCAGTAGAGGTGATTGGCGATCGATTGGGTATTCTATACAATGCTATTGTGAACTCTGAAAGGAGGCTATGTGCAACAAAAACTAAAAAAACCCAGGACACTTGAATGATTTTAAACTGGTGGTGTTTTCCTGGCCCAGAGTGAGGGGATTGTATAACAACTAATGAAGTACAAGCAGCTCCTATATCGGCAACAGAAGTATCTGTTGCCTTAGAAATGGCATCAGCATCATCCATACCTGTAGCAATGTCTGATGGGGGTTGCAGGTGTGTCAAGAATGAACATGGTGGCTGCTTCGTCTTCAGCGTCAGAAGCAGTAAATACAGCCTCCTTAGTAAATCCAGCTCCTTTTTTTGAAGGGACTGCTTACAGGCCCACGGTCCTTGCCACAGCTCCGCCCCGCACTCCTCCTCTGCTGGGTCTGACTTCCATCACCCGACCCCAAGGACAGCCTGCTTCAATGTCCCAGGTCGTTCCCTTGGAACAGGATGTTGCTGGTGAGGCCTCCTCGGACAGCCCCCCCGAGGAGATCCCTCACAAGCGGAAGTGCAAGAGGAGGCACTTGGACTCCCCTGAGTCCTTGACCGAAGATACTGATTTGGAGGAGGGGGAAGGCTCCCCAAGGTCACCCCCCAAGGATGTCCCCTTTGGGGACATCATGGAAATGAGCAGGATCAGAGGGGGGGGGTGGTGGTCTGCCCCAAAGCCGACCTCGGACGAAGCCGTGTTCTGGAGGCATGTGGAGCAGGCCCTTCTACCTCTTGGGTGTCCCCTCCGGCCGACCCCCTGGTGGACCTGATTACCACCAGGGTGTGGAAGGAGCCGGATACTGTGGAGCCAGTTCCGAAGCGCCCTTCCGACGGGCCCCATTGGAGCAAGGGTCCCCCCGTAGATGCCATGTTGGTGGCGGCGGCCACTAAGAGGGAACTAGCTCAGGAGAGCCCCTCTGTCCACCCCCCCCAGGCAAGGAGTCCCGAGCGATGGACCGCTTAGGGAAGTGGGTGTTTAGTTCAGCGTCCTTCTCTGTGAGGTCACTGAACTACATGGCACACATTATTCGGCTGCAGCGGGATCTTAAGGAATACGCTGCGTCGCCCCCCCAGAGTCCATGTTGGCAGAGGACAAACAGTGGTACTCCACCCATATGGCCACTCTTAGGTCCATTTCCAATACCTCTATGCGGCTACTATCCCATGCCACGGAAGGAGCTGCTAGAGCCAGCAGAGCAGGTCTCGTCATGAGGCGTCAGGCTTGGCTCCGGCATTGCGATTTCGCGGAACCCTTCAAGGCGTCTTTCACAAATGCCCCTTTTGATGGTTCTGTCCTATTTGGGAAACAGTTCGCGACACCTTGGTCCAGAGCGAAAAGGACGGGAAGACGTCTGCCGTCTGAGTCAGCTTCTCTGCTCCCCAGAGGTCCTTCTCCATGAACCAAAAGGGACAGAAGATGATGTGGTTCCGGAAGTCGCAACAGTCCCAGTCCGCTCCGGACCCCCCAATCCTTCCGCGGCAGAGGAGGACAGGGAGGACACCACCCTACAGGCAGAGGGGGCCCGAATAACTTTGGGTCCAGAGAACCTTTCTCTGACCGGCCCACGCAACAGCCCTGAAGGGTTGCCCGACTGCTCCACTCTGGACGCAGTCGGGGGGCGTTTCTCGAGGCACCTGGCAAGCTTGGGAGTCCATCACGACAGACCCCTGGGTGCTTTGCATCATATCCAGAGGTTACCAGATCCCTTTCTCTTGCCCTCTTCTCTTCCCCAAACACCTCCCTGATGTCCCACCCGATCGGAGGGAGGTCACAGCTGCGGAAATCCGGCAGCTCCTAGAAAAAAGAGCCTTCCAACACGTCCCCCCAGACCACCTCGGATCAGGTTTTTACTCCAGGTTCTTTTTGGTGCCAGAAAATACGGGGGGACTTATCCTCGATCTCTCAGTTTTGAACCTTTCAGTAACCAAAGAAAAGTTCCGGATGGTCACTCTTCAATCTATTCTCCCCTATTACGGGAGAACTGTTGGATGTGCTCGATGGACCTCAAGGATGCGTACTATCATACTCTAATGGACAGACGATCCAGGAGGTTTCTCCGCTTCCGGCTAGGGACTAGTCATTACTAATTCAGGGCTCTCCCCTTTGATCTCACCTCAGCCCCAGGGTGTTTACCAAAGTGTTAGCAGTGATAGCAGCCCACCTGAGGCTTCAGGGAATACAGGTTTTCCTGTACCTGGATGACTGGCTCCTGACCGCCTCGACAAGGCATCTACTTTGTACAGCCAGGGATTATTTTCTTTGCCTTGCTCCCTGGCTAGGGATCACAATAAATATGGACAAATCTGCTCTCACCCCGACCCGAGTCAGATTTCATTGGGGCCAGGTTAAACACTATCAATCTTGTAGCCTTCTTAACCCCAGAGAGACTTTGAACCCTGAGGTTTCATGTGCGGGCCATCCTTCTATCTTCATCTCCTCCGGCGGAGTTGGTCCTGAGGCTCTATGGCAGCGGCAATCAACTTGTTACCTATGGCACGGAGACTTCTTTGCATATCAATGTCCTAGAGATGAGGGCAGTGCTGTTAGCGTTGCAAGCACTTCAGGACCTTCTTCCTGTAGGGACAATTGCGATCCAGACTGACAGCATGTTGGTTGTCTGGTACATCAACAAATAAGGGGGAACCAGGTCTTACCTGCTCTGTCGAGAGGCCATGAGAGTGTGGGAATGGGCGATCTCCACCAACCGTTTTCTCATTGCAACTCACATTCCGGGACGGTCCAACATCCTGGCGGACAAACTCAGTCGCACCATCCTTTCCCCTTAAGAGTGGTGTCTCAATCCGCACGTAGCGAATCAGATTTCTGCCAAATGGGGGCAGCCCTGTTGCGAGCTTTTCGCCTCTCCCTCAAACACAAACTGCAACAGCTATTTCACTTTAATTCCCCAAGTCGGGGAATCCCCGAGAGACGCTCTGGTGCATGTTTGGCCTCCCAGTCTGCTTTATGCTTATCCACCTCTCCCCCTGATGCTAAAGTTTCTACAGAAAGCCAGTCGGTTGGGGAACAGGATTATCCTCATTGCCCCATTCTGGCCTCGTCAAACCTGGTTTCCTTACCTTTGGTCTCATCTGGTGAATCCTCCCTCCTTGGATTCTAGATCCCCTCCCGGATCTGATCTCCCATCCTCTGGGTCTCCCGACCCCAAACCTGGACAGCCTCAAGCTCGCAGCTTGGCTGCTCCAGTTCCACTCCTAGCCAGGACTCCCGGCATCTCTTCCCCAGTCAAAGCTATTCTAGTTGCAGCCCACAAGCCTTCTACTAGGAAGGTTTACAGTAGCAAATGGAGACGTTTCTCCATCTGGGCAGAACTTCAAAACTTGGATCCCTTCACAGCTCCTTTACCTGCGGTGCTAGACTTATCAGGATTATTTCACCAGGGAGCTAGCTGTTCCACTGTCAAGGTTCAACTAGCAGCTATCTCTCACTACCATGTCGGACATGATCTGCATCCCTTGATCACTTCAAAGCTGTGCAAGACCTTCCTGAAGGGCACCTTCCTGCTCAGACCTCCGGTAAAGGAAGTGGTACCTCCGTGCAATTTGTCGTTAGTGCTTCAGGCTTTGACAGCTCCCCCCTTTGAGCCTGCAGCTTCAGTGGAACTCAAGTATTTGTCTTGGAAGACGTTCTTTCTCGTCGCCATCACCTCTGCTAGAAGAGTTTCTGAAATTCAGGCCCTTTGTGTCAAACCCCCGTGTCTAACCTTCCACAAGGATAGAGTCCACCTCAGGACCAATCCCTCCTTTCTCCCTAAGGTTGCTTCCGAATCTAATATCAACCAGTCCATTAATCTGCCAGTCTTCTTTCCCAACTATCACAACAAAGGAGAATACAAACTACACTCATTGGATGTGCATAGACAACTTCGATTGTATATTCACAGGACATCTGGTCATAGGCAATCCGACCAGTTGTTCGTCTCCTTTGCCAAAATGAATTTGGGTAAATCGGTATCCAAAGTTACGTTGTCTCGATGGATCTCGCAATGTATTCTTTTGGCTTATGAAAGTTCTGGTAGGCCTGCTCCTCAGGGAGTCCGTGCCCACTCTACCCGATCTATGTCTACCTCTGCTGCTTTTAGATCCAGGGTACCTTTAGATGATATTTGTTCGGCTGCCACTTGGACCTTATCTCATACCTTTATCAACCATTATAAGCTGGATATTATCTCCAGAGGGAGAGCATCCTTTTGCTCTGCAGTGCTCCGGAACATCCTTCCATGATGGCCGCCCAAGATTCAGGTAGCTGGGGACTCTGTCCCACAGGTTGCTGCACAAATGAAGTTAACTACTTCAGATTAAGTTATGTACTCACCATAACATTCCATCTGAGTAGATAAACTTCATTTGTCAGCAACCATCCCCCCCTCCTTCCCCCTGACCTTCGATTATTCACATTTGCTGTCTTCAGAGATGACATTTGAAATTGGTAAAAATCTGTAGCAGTTGCTGCTTGGGGGAAAACTTGATCTTAGGTCAGTCAGGGTTGGCAGGGGTTTATGGGTAGAGGGAGGAGCTAGGTGCTCTGATCTAAGCTGTTGAAAACTGCCGACTCAGATCCGAAGTTGGATCCGATACCCACAGGTTGCTGACAAATGAAGTTTATCTACTCAGATGGAACGTTATGGTGAGTACATAACTTCTTATTTCGATGGTGGTCCCAGGCCTGTCACCACAACAAGGGGCAGCCTTTCACCTTACCCACAGCCAGGCAGACAATAACAACGGATGCATCAGATTATGCCTGGGGGGCACATATGGCAGGAAAATTTATTCAGGGCACGTGGCCCAAGGAACAAATGCATCTTCACATCAATCAGAAAGAGACGCTAGCAGTACAGAATGCCCTGACAGCTTTTAAGGACCTACTACATCCAGGACAACTACTAATAAAGATGGACAATACCACAGTTATGTGGTACATAAACAAGCAAGGGGGCACACATTCCTATCCCCTATGCAGGCAAGCCATGACTTTGTGGAACACAGCACGGACCTATCGGGTACATCTGCAGCCACAATTCCTGCCAGTACAAAAAATACACTGGCAGACAAACTAAGCAGAAATCTCATGGACCCTCACAAATGGAAACTAAATCCACCGGTTTTCAGCATAACAAGGAAATGGGGACTCCCAGACGTAGATCTTTTTGCCTCTCCTCACAGTTGCCAACTACAGAAATTCTGCACAAGAACTTGTCACTCTCAAGCATGGAAAGTGGATGCTCTATCATTCAGCTGGAAAGGCCTGACAGTCTGTCTTCCCTCCAATGCCTCTTCTTACCAAGGTGCTCCTAAAAGTCAGACAAAGGCCAAAAGTTATCCTGATTGCCCCAGACTGGCCACGACAGCACTGGTACCCAATCCTAAAGATCTTGTCTCGGGGCCCAGCTTGGCCTTTACCTCAAATTCCTCATCTTCTGACTCAACAAAACAATCAGATTCTGCACAGTCAACTCAGAACCTTAAATCTGGCAGCATGGCAGATAATGTAGCCACTCAGACTGCACCTCTCTCTAAAGCTGTTATGGATGCCATTTTAGAAGCCAGGAGGCCCAGCACTAGGAACTTTTATGCAGAAAAATGGAAGAGATTCTGTGCTTGGAACCAGGCACAAGGGCTCGAGCCACTTCCAGATATACCTCAGATTTTACAATACCTTACTGAGATGCTGGACAAAGGCCTATCTTTCTCATCAATTAAAATCCATGCCTCTGCCATTTCAGCTCATTACAATACGGAACCTCCTATTTTTCACATCCTCTACTAAGACAGTACCTCAGAGGGGCAAAAAACATAAGACCCCCAAGGAGAGCACCAGTACCAACTTGGGATCTCAGTTTTGTTTTAGAAAAACTCGCACTGCCTCCTTTTGAACCAGCCAGCACAGCTGATATAAAATTCTTATCATGGAAAACTGCTCTGCTCCTAGCAATAACTTCAGCAAGAAGAGTATCAGAGTTACAGGCATTAATGGCTGTGGAACCTTTCATCATTTTTCACCAGGACAGGGTTTCTCTTTGGACAAACCCAACATTCATGCCAAAAGTAGTTTCCAGTGTGGCCCTGAACCAAACTATTCATTTACCAACTTTATACCCAAATCCCCAGAATAAAGGGGAGAGACGTTTGCACGCTTTGGATATACACAGACGGCTACGATTCTACTTGGACAAAACAAAAGCTTTCAGAAAAACTGAGCAACTGTTTGCAACCTATGCTGCAGGATCACAAGGAAAACCTATCATAAAGCTGACAATTTCAAAATGGATAGGACACTGCATCCGCTTCTGTTATGCACAACATGGCAAATCAGTGCCTAAGGGTCATTAGGCCACATTCTACCAGAGCAGCAGCCACTTCAGCAGCCTTTCTCAGAGGAGTACCAACCAAAGACATTTTAGAAGCTGCAACCTGGAGCTCAGTGCATACTTTCACCAAGCACTACTACTTACCTCTCTACTCTAAATCCAGAGCAGGCTTTGCCACTGCAGTCCTGCAGGCCCTAGTAGCCTCTCCAAATCCAATTTAGACCCAGCCGCCCAACCTCAGCTTTGGGATTCTACCCAAGTGTAATGACTGCAACAGTGAAACACGATGAACATAGTACAGTTGTGTACCTGCCATAAATGTAGATGTTTGAGTGTATTCACTGTTGCAGTCCAGGTTACCCACCCACCATCCCCCTTTTCATTGCTGGGACTTCTCTGTACTTCTCAACTCTATACAACCTATGTGGTGTATTTGCTTGTAGATGAAGGAAATGTTTATATTAGTGCATGCATGCTTTTTGGAATAATTTTATTTTTCCAGCCTTCCTATCTGGGGGCACCTGACATCTGGGGCAAGAAAAACTGAAGAAAATGGCATTGGTTGCATCTTTTATACCCCTGGCGCACTGACGTCAGGGAAGCGGCAACAGCAACTGACGCCGAACCAAGACTTTGGAACTCTGGCTGACTGCGGGTAGCCTGCCGGCAGATAAACCCAAGTGTAATGACTGCAACAGTGAATACACTCTAACATCTACATTTATGGTAGGTACACAACTGTACTTTCTTGAATTCCCTCCCTAGGCGAATGGGCATATTGCTACCTCTGATTTGAGTTATGTAGACTCAACACCAGCTGGTTTCAGACTTGGGCAGAGGCATTTTTTTTTTTTGGTTACGTCTGCCCTGTACTTAAGCCTACGACTTGTCAACTAACATTAAAACTCTGCTTACTTTTAATGCAAAGACCTTGGTCCCCAATCTCCTAGTTTTCAGTCATCTCAACATTATCCTTTTCCTAAGTATTTTTGGAAGTTCATGTGCCCAGTGTATGTGGTCCTGACATTCTTTGCACTGGTTTGGTTACCCAGTTCAGCTTTCACATGTCTGTGTCCACTACCTCTTTAAGTGTTGTCGATGAGCCTGCTGAATTCTGGTCTATGTAATTTCCGCTTTCTTTATGTCTGACTTCTGCCCCTTTGCACATTGCAGTATTCCCACTATTACCTGAACAGACTGACTCTGTATCAGGCTACTTGCCCCTGATTAACTTTTTGCTTACTGTAAAAATTATTTGGAAGTCTTCTGTGCACTTTTTGAACTTTGTAGAGATTGCTTTAATTTATTTTGTGGGTTTTTCTCTCCCACACTCTGCTGAGCATCATCCACCTTGTTTAAACTGTCTCATTGCTTTCCCCCTTCACTGAGGGCAAGGGGTTTAGGTAGCTGTTGCTCGTTTGTCTCAAACACATATAACAAGAAGGCTGGGGTTTTTATTTAGATGCTTTAATACATAGAAACACATCAGGATGGACAGCAGCATCATTAAATATGAATGAACTGGTTAGCAGACCTTATATACATACATACATGCTTGCATCTCTACTGCTTACTACAAAATGGCAGTCAGGCTCATACATGCTTAGTATTTATACACTTGTGCAAGCCCTTGGATAGCTTCTTAAAGGTACATACACACACATTGATCTATATTCTCCCTCTTAAAAAGATTGCCCTTCGAAAAAACAATATCCGAGCTAGACATGCATTACTATATACATTGGAAACAAAACGCATTGTTCATGTCTAAGTGCTTCGTACCTGTCACAGGTTGAGAGATTCTACCATATCTCATAACATAACAATCTGGACCAAATTTGCCAACAGGGACAGTCAGCTTGTATCTTCAACTTCTGGATTCATCACAGGAATGGGAATGTCCTCTGGAATTGGAACACTGGACAAGTTACTGTGAGATAGTCTCTCACAGGCTATGGTATAGGCTTGGACACCAGTTTCAAATGCTTCTGAGTCCACCTAAAAACTTCTCCTTGTGATTCCACAGTGTATGATCTTGGCTGTGGGCCAGTATTCTTCACGACACCAATCTGAACATAACCTTTGGATGTTTGCATCCTTACCACTTCCCTCTGTTATAATGGATTGAGTGGTTTGCTAGCTTTATCCGTAATAGGACTTCTGGGTTAGGTGCTTCTCCAAAAGTTTGGCTTTCACTAACCTGTTCTTGACGCGTGGAACCAACAAATGATTACTGATTGGTAATGTGGATGTTTTTCGTGTTTCACTGTTGCAGTCATTACATTTGGGTTATCTGCTTGCAGTAGCCCTCAGTCGGCCTGATTAACAGTCTTGGGTCCTGCGTTGGATGCTGTCCCTTCTTCCATGACGTCCGGTCATCAGGGGGTATAAAACATGCAGCCAATGACGTGCAGTGCCCAAAGCAGAAGCAGTTCGCAAGTGCCGGTCGGCCAACTCCTGAAATTTTCGTTTTTGAGTTACAGAACCAAAGTCTTCAACTAAAGCTAAGTACCCCATTGGGGAAAATTTTTCTTGCTCCTTACCGATGTCAGTAAAAGTTAATAATTGCATTTCTTGTGGAAAGCAAATACCTCACAAAGATTTTCATCCGTACTGTATTCCTTGCCTGGGCCCTGACCACGATGTACCTTGCTGTCGGTTTTGTGCTTTCATTTAATCAGCGCACTATCCATTGTCTGTATATTTTCGTCTCTAAATATTTCTGTTCTCTGTTTAATTATCCAGAAATGTCGTCTGTTAGCCATCTGACTACCGGGATTTAAAAAAAATGCAAAAATAAAGACGGAGGCCACCTAGGTCCAAAGCTGCCAACGACGCTTCTCCTAAGCCAGTCACCAGTTCGCCGGTACTCAGTGAGGCGCTTTTGCAGCCCCTGATACCCGCTACTTCTGATTCGCTCTACTGAGACCCATTCGGAGTCCAGTATGCTGTGAGATGCTTCAGCTGTGGAACCTGCGGATGTCTCTACCTTGGGTGGGTCCGGAGCTGCTGTGCAGGCACCAGCTTCTGAGGGTGTATTTAGGCCTACGGACTTGTATATTTACAGACACCTCCTTCATTTAGGCTTAAATCTCAAACCATGCCTAAGAAATCGGCGCCCAGGCCACATGCTCAGGCCTCTATGCCTAAAAAACAAATAAGAATGGCTGAAGATCTTATAACTTTAATCAGGGGGAGCCAACCCCCCCCTTCGAAGAGACTTGGGACTGAAGTTGTTTATGAATCTTCTGACCAGGATTCTGATTTTTGTGATTCTTCTGATGATCTAGATTTGTCCTTATCCATTTATGAGGATTCTGATGCAGAGGACTCTATTCCCTCTGCTTCCCCCCCACAGGATTTTTCTTTTGGTGAAACCTTACATACTCTGGGAACTTTTCCACTGGGAATGCCAGGATTTTTCTGATTCAAAAAGAGGCTTAGGGATTTCTCACTCCTGCCTCAGCATAGACCTTTAGCTATACCTCCTGTAGTAGACATTGTTGTTGCCTTTTCGGAATCTAGTTTGGCCCCTGATTCTTTGCTTCCTGCTACCAGAAAACTTGACAGATATTACAGGGTTCCTAATTCACAAGTTTCTTTTTAAAACTCCTATTGGAGATCCAGAGACTATTTCACAGGGACCCAAGGGCATTAAGGCTTCTACTGCTAAAAATCCTACCCCTTCTAATAGAGACTCCAGGGCGCTGGATAGATGGGGTAAGAAGGTTTAGACTTCTGCAACCTTGGTCATTAGGGTTTTAAACTGCCAGTTTCATATGTTAAAGTATCAACAACATGCTATTGGGTTGCTTAAACAGAAAATGATGATTCCTGACTTGCTGAAAATAAAGAATTACAGGATTTAATGCATTCTGCTGAACAGGTTGGTAAACATACTTTGCAATGTGGATTTAATTCATTAGAGGCCTCTAGCAGGGCTGCTGTTACTGGGTCTGTGCTCAGAAGGCATGCTTGGCTTAAGGAGCAATCTTTGCCTGATCATGTTAAAGCTGAACTGTTAGATGCTCCCTTAAATCAGGACCGCCTATTTGGCAACAAAGCTGAAGAAGTTCTTAAAAAGATGGAAGATCAAGCTAAATCTATGCAAACTGTTAAAGATTTCTTGCAAGTTCAGCCTCCTAGGTTTAGTAGGCATTGGCCCTCTAAGAATTGTTTTTTTCCAGCCCCTTCCAGGTCTTCTCAAGCCAAACCCAGGCACAGCAGAAACCCCAAATTTCAGTCCCAGGGGACACACGACTAAGCAGTGGGGGATTTCTGCACCCAAACCTGGGAGTAGTAAGACTCCCCCCTATGGAAAACTGTCTCAATGACTTGCTTTTAAAACTTCCAAGCACTTCCTAACTGAATGCTCCTTTAGGCGGAAAGATTGGTCTGCAGGCCAAAAACTGGGAACTCGTTACCCAGGACAAATGGGTTTTAAATAGTGTCCCAAGGATGCAGATTTCACTTCCACACATTACCAACACCAAGCGGGTGGCCAGATCTACCCCAAAATCAATGGGCAGGGGCCCAAAATCAAGTTCTCTCTCTCTTAAGCATGGGGGTTATTCAGCTGGTACCAGAAGAGGAAAAGGGACAATGTTGCTATTAGAGACTTTCCCTGGTACCCAGAAAAGGCAATACATGGTGTCCTATCCTCGACCTTTCTACTCCAAACAACTTTCTGGTGATTCCAAAATTCAAAATGCTGACTCTTCACCAGCTGCTTTCTATGCTAGGCAAAGATGCGTGGTTGGCAACACTAGACGTAAAAGAAGCATACCGGCACATCCCTATCAGGGAGTCTTGCAGAAGATACCTACGCTTCATGCACTATCGGTTCTCTGCACTGCCCTTTGGCTTATCTACTGCACCCAGGGTATTCACAAAGTGCCTAGCTCCAGTCACTGCATTTTGCAGGCAAAGAAATATTCAAATATACCCATACCTGGATGATTGTCTAATTCAGGCAAAAAGCCAGGACATACTTTTGAATCATCTGGCCTTTGTTCAAAGGGTGCTGACTTGTCTGGGGTACACCTTAAACAAAAAGAAATCCCACCTGGTACCCTGTCAACAAATTATATTCCTGGGAGCAAGCTTGAATACAACTTCCCAGATGGCTTTCCTCACTCCAGAGAAACTGATTAATTTGACAACCTACTTCAAACAAGTGGCCACAAAAACCCAGCTATCTACAAGGCAAATACTGCAAGCCTTGGGGTTCATGGCCTCCTGCATTCTTCTAATTCCATATGCAAGACTGCATATGAGGAAACTACAATGGTATCTCAAAAGCTTATGGTGTCAACATTCACAGGATCTAGAAGCAATGATTCCTATCATACCTTGCCTACTCCTATAGTTCCTTTGGTGGGCAGAGGCCTGCCCCCAAAATGGGGGACTGCCATTCACACTACCCACTGCCACCCAAACCTTAACAGCAGATGCATCAGACTATGCATGGGGAGGCTCACCTGGAAGGGAAGTGCATTCAGGGCAAATGGAACCCAAGTCAAATGCACCTGCACATAAATCAAAAGGAAATGTTAGCTGTACAGAATGCTCTGACAGCCTTCAAGAGCCACATTCTTCGAGGACAACTAATGGGAAAGAATGGACAGCACCACTGTCATGTGGTACATAAACAAGCATGGGGGGTACACATTCTTACCACCTCTGAAGATTAGCCATGGCATTGTGGAACACAGCCTTGAGCTACCAAGTGAATCTACAAGCTCAATTCCTACCAGGAAAACTAAATACACTGGCAGACGGACTAAGCAGAAACCTCATGGACCCACACGAGTGGAAACTGGAACCAAGGATTTTCAACATGTTGACAAACAAGTGGGGGAGCCCAGATATAGACCTGTTTGCCTCCCCCCTAGAACCATAAATTGGACAAATTTTGCACAAGGATTCCCCACAAGCTAGCTTGGTAAGTGGATGCTCTATCCTTCATCTGGAAAAACCTATCCGTTTATGCCTTTCCTCCTCTGCCTCTGCTCTCCAAGGCACTACTAAAGATCGAACAGGACAAGCCAAGGACTATTTTAATTGCACCAGACTGGCCACGCTAACACTCGTACCCCCTCTTGCGCAGTGTGTCACTCTTGGCCCCATGGCACATGCCTCAGACTCCTTCCCTGTTGTCTCAGCAAGAGAACCAGATTCTGCACCCTCAGCTGCAAACCCTGAACCTCGCAGCCTGGCTAGTTACCTAATCTCTCCTTTACCATCCCTCAGAAAATCAGTTATTGATATAATTTTGGAGGCAAGGAGGCCTAGTACTAGAAAATCTTATGCTGCAAAATGGAAAAGATTTTGTGCCTGGAACCATTCTCAAGGGATGAGAGCAGCAGTACCCAATTTACCTCATATTCTGCAATACTTGACTGAGATGCTTCCAAAGGGCTTGTCCTTTTCCTCCATCAAAATTCATGCCTCAGCCATTTCAGCTCATTACAGCACAGAGCTTCCCAGTACTGCGGTGGTGGTGCTGCGGTAGCGGTGTCGCCTCACAGTTGGACGTTGCCCGTTCGATTCTCAGAGCGTTTTCTGTGTGGTGACGTGCGTGAATGGGCGTTCCTTCATTGAAGGTTGTGCATTAGGCCCGGCAAGCCAGCACGTAAAACTCTACTGCCAATCATTAGCGGACTGGAGTTCCGCTGTGGCGACCCCTAAATGGGAAATTTGAAAGACACACACAGCACAGAGCCTCCCCTCTTCTCTCACCCTCTGCTCAAGCAGTTCCTCAGAGGGCCAAAACTTTAAGGCCACTCAGGAGAGCTCCAACTCCAGCCTGGGACCTTAACTTTGTCTTGGAGAAACTCACTCTTCCTCCTTTCGAGCTAGCTGCTACTGCAGATTTAAAATTCCTTTTCTGGAAAACAGCTTTCCTTTTAGCAATCAATTCTGCAAGAAGGATGTCTGAATTACAGGCTGTTATGGCAGTGGAGCCTTTCATCACCTTTCATGTGGACAGGGTTTCCCTCAGAACCAATCCCTCCTTCATGCCCAATGTGGTATCCAGTGTGGCTCTTAATCAGTTCATTCATTTGCCTACCATCTTTCCTAACCTACAGAACAAAGGGGAATGGATACTGCACTCCTTAGATGTGCACAGACAACTTGGATTTTACTTGGACAGGACTAAACCTCAAAGGAAATCTGAACTGCTGGTGGCATTTGCTGCGGGGACAGAGGGGAAAGCTATTTCAAAGCAAACCATTTCAAAATGGATACGCCACTGCATTTATTTCTGCTATAAGCACTATGGAAAACCTATTCCATAGGGCATCAGACCCCATTCAACCAGGGCTGCATCTGCCTGCCTCCACAGCCTTTCTCAGGGGTGTTCCTACCAGGGACATCCTAGAGGCTGCTACCTGGAATTCTGTACATACTTTCACCAAGCATCATCATTTGTCAATTTTCTTCAAATCCAGAGCTGGCTTTGCCACTGCAGTCTTGCAGGGTCTTATAGCTGGTCCTAATTCTATCTAAATTCCTCCTCCCAAACTTAGCTTTGGGAATCTACCCAAATGTAATGACTGCAACAGTGAAACACGAAGAACATAGTACAGTTGTGTGCACTTAACATAAATGTAGATATTCAAGTGTATTTACTGTTGCAGTCCTGGTTACCCTCCCTCCATCCCCCTTTCTTCTTTTGGCTGTACCTCTACTCTCCTTTAGTATGCTCAAAAAGCTTTTTGGTGTATTTGCTTTTTTGTTGGAGGTATATCCTTGTAATTATAGATTTTATTGCTTCCCATTAGGGGGCACCTGACATCTGGGGCAAGAAAAACTGATGTAACGGCGTCTGCTGCATGTTTTTTTTATCCCTGATGACCTGACATCATGGAAGAAGGGACAGCATCCGACAAAGGACCCAGGACTGTGTTAATCAGGCCGATTGAGGGCTACTGCAAGCAAATAACCCAAATGTAATGACTGCAACAGTGAATACACTCTAACATCTACATTTATGGTAAGTGTACACAACTGTACTTTCTGGTTTGTCTCTACAGAAGTCTCTGAGCAGGTGAACCAAGATGTTTATCACAAGGAACATTTCTGAGATTCAGGATATTCAGGAAAACATCACCATTATCTCGTTTTGACATGTCAAGTAACTGTTTTGCGCATTGAACTGCGCATTCTGCCAAACCATTTGACTGCAGGTACTCTGGACTACTTGTGACATGAGTAAAGTCCCACTCTTCAGCAAATCTTTTGAACTGTTTGCTTGTAAACTGTGTGCTGTTGTCAGAAATAACTTTGTGTGGGCTGCCATGCACTGTAAAATGAAGAGTTGTTGTGGTAATGACAGTACTGGATGCTAGATTGGGAAGTAGTTCAGTCTCGAACCAATTGGAGTAAGTCTGCTAACACCAAGTAATGACCATTCCACTTGAAAATGTTGGTGGCTACTGTTGACCAAGGTAATTCCAGAGTCTGGTGGCTACTGTTGACCAAGGTAATTCCAGAATCTGGTGAAGCTGAAGTGGTTCCTTCTGTTGATGTGACTTTGTACTGTTGCACACTGAACAAGATAAAAGTGCCGTCTTAAATGTAAACACAATGCAACTGGTCAATGACCGATAACAGAAAAAACAAGAGAATTTCCACTGAAACAATGAAGCCAATAATGGTTTAATGCTCAGTAATCCACAAAAGTTACACTTGAATGTCCACGAACAACTAAGCCCCTTTCGCCAAGGTTAAAAAGCCATAGGCATCTTCAGAGTTGTTCGTTTACAATGCATTCTCCCCTTTTGTATAACATCAATTTCATTAATTAACCAATCATTCAATGAAAAATTGACTATCATTAAAGACACAATAAAAAAAACTAACTTGCACCTAACTAATATTTAAAAATACTTATAAATTGTCAAATGTGATAAACCCACGTATATAAACACAAGTAAAACACTTTGAAATGTGCTTTGAACTTCAGTATTCGCTAATACATGTATTATACATTATTCTCACTAGACAATCATATCTACTGTTGTATAAAATATATATATATATATATATATATATATATATAAAATGTGTGTGTGTGTGTGTGTGTGTGTGTGTATATATATATATATATATATATATATATATATATATATATATATCTAAAAATCCAAATTCTACTTTCGTTGCCTGTTGATGCATAACATATCCTAAAATAACACGTAAATTCTTATTGTAAACTACCCAATATTGTTCTGCTTTATTTTTAAAAAAGGCTCGATAGAAATAAATTCATTGAGCCCTGGCAGACTTGTGGCATTAGTCCGTATCTGCCACATTCTACATAGGGAAGACTACCCGTAGATTAAGGGACAGGATTAATGAACGTCTAAGAGCTATTAAAAATAAGGATCTACACAATGCCCTATATTTGCACTCTAGGCAGTGTGTTAATTTTAGTAAATTTTTATTTTTTGTTATTGACAAAATCATTGACAATAAGTGGGGTAGAGATTGGGAGTCTATTTTAGAGGCACACGAGTCTTTGTGGCAAGAGTGGAAATCCTTATGCGGTATTTGCTTCCCACATGAAATGTAATTATTAACTTTGTCTGACATCGGTCTGAGGCAAGAAAAGTTTCCCCAACGGGGGACTTAGCTTTCAAGAAGACTTAGGCTGAAATACTTTCGTAAATCTCAGGAGCTTGCCGACCGGCACTTGCAAACGGCTTCTGCTTCTGGCACCGCGCGGCAAGAAAAACTGGAGAAAATGGTGTCGGCTGCCTCTTTTATACCTCTGCCGCACTGACGTCAGGGAAGAAGCGACGACAACCGACACCGGACCTAGACTTTGGAATTCGGCCGACCGAGGACTCGCCTGACGGCAGGATAACCCATCTGTAATGACTGCAGCTGTATGAGCACTCTAACATCTACATTTATGGTAGGTACAAAACTGTACTTTACCTCAGATTTTGTTTGCTGCGTTGCCATTCGGTCATGTCAAGCTGCTTCTCTTGAGCCCACTAATTCTTGGGTACAAAGGATTATAACCAGAGGTTATCATATCCCCTTCGATCTTTGTCCTGTGCTTTCAAAAAAACCTTCCCGACGTTCCAGTCAAAGGTAAGAAGCAGCATTAGATATAGAAAAGCTGCTAAGAAAGAGAGTCATCCGAATAGTCCTTCCAGACCAGATAGGATCCGGATTCTACTCCAGACTATTTTTGGTGCCAAAGAAAACCGGGGACTGGAGACCAATTTTTGATCTCACTGTATTGAACAAGTTTGTGAGAGTACAAAAATTCCGGATGGTCACAATACAGTCTATCCTCCCTCTTTTGGAAAAAGACGATTGGATGTGATTGATCTTCAAGATGCGTACTACCACATAAAAGTGGACAGGCCATCAAGAAGATTTCTGCGCTTCCGTGCGGGAGCCAGTCACTACCAGTTCAGAGTACTGCCCTTCGTACTCTCTACAGCCCGCAGAGTGTTCACAAAGTGCATGGCAGTTGTCACAGCTCACTTGCGACTTCAAGGATTCCAGGTGTTACCATACCTAACCCCCACCAGACATCTATTGGAAGAAGCCCTGGCATACTCTCTCCTCACTGCACAAAGGCTAGGCATAACCGTAAACTAGCAAAAATCCAATCTCACCCCGTCTCAGTCGACAGAATTCATAGGGGTTATCTCGGACACAAAGAACTGCAGAGCTGCCATTCCAGAGCACAGAATTTTAAGGATAAAGCAACAACTGATTCTAATCCTTTCCAGGGAGAAATCCACGGCTCACTTGGTTCTACAGCTGTTGGGTTCCATGGCAGCCTCCATCACCATTGTCCCCCTGGCCAGGTTTCATATGAGGTTTCTACAATGGCTACTGCTCACCCAATAGTATCCCTTTCAGCATCCTCTTTCAGCCATGATTCAAGTAACCCGCAGGTGCAAACAGGATTTAAATTGGTGGATGAGACACAATCTGTCACAATGGTCTCGCCCTTTTCCCCCCAGAAATCCAAGGCCACAGTGACCACGGACGCCTCCCTGATGGGGTGGAGGGGGCTATGTCCGGGACAGACAGTCCAAGGCACTTGGTCCGAACTGGAAGTCCATCTGCATATAAATGTTCTAGAGTTGAGGGTGGTGCTTCTGGCATTGCAACCTTGCTGCCATCTGGGACAATTGTGATTCGATCAGACATGGCAGTGGTCTGGTACATCAACAAGCAAGGTGAAACCAAATCATACCCCCTTTGTCGAGAGGCCATGAGGATATGACAATGGGCGATGGCTACCAACCGTTTTCTTCTAGCAACGTACATTCCCGGGAGTTCCAACGTGATAACAGACAGCAGGTGCATTCTTCAACCTCACGAGTGGTCCCTGAATCCCTTGATAGCGGAGGAGATCTTCCACTGCTGGGGGCCATCCTTGCTGCGACCTCTTTGCATTCCCGACCAACTACAAATGCAGCAACTACTTCGCCTTGATTCCCTCTTCGGGACAGTCACCCAGGGACTATCTAATCCACGATTGGCCCTCGGGTCTTCTTTACGTATTACCACCCTTTCCCCTCATTCCACAGTTTCTGAAGAAAGCCCGTCGGTTGAAGAGCAAGGTGATCCTCATAGCACCATATTGGCCTTGACCGATTTGGTTCCCCTTCCTTTGGCCTCACCTACTAGCTCGACCATGGATTCTCCATCCAACCCTAGAGTTGATCTCACATCCACAGAACCTAATTCATCCCAACTTGAACAGCCTGAAGCTCACAGCTTGGCTACTCCAATTCCCTTGATTGCAAGGCAGAATGATCTTTCTTTACCAGTACGTGACATTCTCATTGCATCTCATAAGTCTTCCACTAGAATTACTTATCTGAGCAAGTGGAAAAGATTTACCTGTTGGCTGAAAGATAAACAAGTAGATCCCTTTTCAGCACCAGTGTTGATAATACTAGACTATCTGGCTGACATTTTCCAATCGGGTCTGTCGGCCTTTACCATTAGAGTTCATTTGGCTGCAATTTCTAATTTTCATGAGGGTGTCCAAGATTCCTCTCATGTCCCACAAATTGTGCAAGACCTTCATAAAAGGTGTGAATCATCTGAAGCCACCTTTTAGAGAACTCTTTCAACCATGGGATTTATCATTAATTCTACAAGCTCTGACGATGCCACCTTTTGAACCAGCCTCTTCTTGCGACCTCAAGCATTTGTCATGGAAAACCTTGTTTTTGGTCGCCATTACTTCTGCCAGACGTATTTCTGAGCTTCAAGCTTTATGTATGAAGAGTCCGTACTTGATTTTTCATAGAGACAGAGTGTCTGAGAACTAATCAATCATTTCTGCCAAAAGTGATCTCTGAAATGTCCATTAATCACACTATTGAATTGCCAGTTTTCTTTCCCAATCATTCAAACCAAGGAGAGTATTACCTACATATACCCTAGGTATCCACAGGCAAATCCGTTTTTACTTAAACAGGACTAGGTCCTTTTGTAAATCTGACCAGTTATTTTTGTCCTTTTCTGGACCTAGATTAGGATCTGCTGTTGCTAAGGTCACATTAGCTAGATGGTTGAAGGACTGTGTGACCTTCATTTATACACAACGTAATATCTCGTTGCCTACTACCATGAAAGCTCATTCAACAAGGTTGGTGGCAACTTCTGCTGCCTTCCATGCCATAGCTTCTTTACATGACATCTGTGCAGCTGCAACTTGGGCTACGCCTCATACCTTCATCAATGACTACAAATTGGATTTGGCCTCCAGGGGAAGAGGATGTTTCTGTTCTATGGTGCTCAGGAATGTCCTTCCATGAGAGCCTCCCAGAAATAGAGGTAGCTGGGGACTCTGTCCCATACGTAAGGAATGAATGAGGATTAACAATATCAGATTAAGAAGTTATGTCTTACTATAACGTTCCGTCTGTATTGTTGATCCTCGTTCAGTCATTACGACCCTCCCTCCTTCCCCCTCCTGTGGTTTCTAGTGTATCTCACCATCCGGTTCTCTTAGGTTATTTGACCAGAGGTAGCTTCTACCCTCTTCGACTTGCAAACTCAATCTGACGTAACAGGGAGAGGGGGGTTGTGGGTAAGAGTTTAGCTCGAGAGTTTGAAGCTGATGCGAGCTTGGAAAATGGTCGGCTTAGTTCCGAGTTCGGAACAGATACCCATACGTAATGACTAAATAAGGATCAACAATACAGATGGAACGTTATGGTAAGACATAACTACTTTTTCTCACCTTTTTGTTAGAATGTTCCTTGGTGACCACAATACAAGATAGTAATGTACTCTGTTTGCAAGGACTTTGGAACAATTACTTTCAGACCTTTATTGATATGCTCATCGGACAAAGTCTTATCTCTGTATGGAAAATAAGGTTGCACTTCTTGAGGGAAACTAGATTGCTTTGATGGCCATCTGTGATTGATAAAGTGGTTGAGCCTTTGTAAAACTGGATGTGTGGCTGTGTGATCTCCCAACTGGTCAAGATGTGTGGAAGAAACATTTCTCACTTCCATGACTTCAAAATCAAGGTTCTCATTCTCGTGCTGTTCTGTGGTATTTCTGGGTGATCTGGTAAGGTATCAGCAAGATAAAGAAGTTTGCCTTTCTTGTAGACAATATCAAAATTATACTTTTGCAATATTGGCATCATACGTTGCAGTCTAGCTGGGACTGAATGCATAGACTTTCACAAGATAGTGACTAATAGTTGGTGGTCTCTTTAGATCAGGATAGGTCTACCATAAACATAATCATAGAACTTCGAACATGCAAATACAATTGCTGAAAGCTCTTTCTCAATGTGGGCATCCTGCATCTCTGTTTGGGTAAGAGTTCTTGATGCATAGGCAACAGGGTGATCCTGTTGTAGACTGCACCTAAATCAAATTTTGAAGCATCACAGGAAAGTGTCACTGGCTTGTGAACATCATCGTATCTGAGTGTATATATTTAGCCTCAACACATGATGCATGCCCAGCAAGGTGTTACAGCAAGAGTGTCACTCGCATCCAAAAGTGATATAACCCTTTGAGACTGCCATGTCCCCCCACTAGGAAACAGAGTTCTCATGTGTCTCCTGTCCTCTTCAGAGGCTCTTGCTATGGGACCATATACAAGGTTCACTCCACCACACCCTGTCCTGAAGAGAGGCATATCAGTAACTCATTTTTTCCTCATCTTGCACCAGCGGATCTGAGATGCTAGTCAAACTCTGATTGCATGGTTGTAGTCAGAGCTTTATCCCCGTAAACAAGCAGAGTTGCAGTCCTGTGGGGCTTTACTGTATGTTTAATTTGTAGCAGACTAACAAGTAGATACAGTATGTTGCTTAAGTTTTGCTTCAGGCGTTGCAGCTTGGATTAGTCATGCCAGATTCTTGCCAGAATGTGCACCCCCAGTCAAGCCCCAGAATGGACCATTTCATGAAGTTCATAAGGGGGTGCTTAACTTGAGTTGTCTCGGTTTTAAGCAAACTCCTTGCCTCATGAACAGCTGCACTGTTTTTGCATATTTGTATTCCAAAAGGTGATTTTTCGCAGGGAATGTCATTTCACAACTCTTCAGCTACCTTTTTAAGATGGACCTTTGTCCAGTGATGTCTGAGGTAGAGCTGTAAGACTAGTACTCTGGAAGTTGTCAGAACTGTCCCACAGTGTTACTACCAAAGTTATATGCCAGTTTTTAATCTAGCAAAAATATTCCGACTGGTTTAATAACAAACATTTTATACCAAATTTGCATCAATCCTTGAATAGGACCTTAACGTTTGAACAGCAGCAGTGTCTTCTTTCCCACCTGGCTCAACAGCAAGCAGCAAACATTTACCTTGCTCCCAACTTCATGTTCAGTGCTTGTTGTTCAGGGTCCCTCCTTCGCACTTCCTGAGTTTGTTCACTACTGAATGATGACATTCCCCCCTAGCACCATCCTAAATTTATCTTCTCTGTTTGTTTATGGCTGGTCTGCTTACCTAGACTTCATTTGGGTCTTTGTGGTTTTAGTGAAGTTCTTTGTGTTTCACTGTTGCAGTCATCACATTTGGGTTATCTGCCTGCAGGTAGCCCTCAGCCAGCCTGAATACCAGAGTCTTTGGATTTCTGCGTCGGATGCTGTCGCTTCTTCCTTGACGTCAGGTCGTCAAGGGTATAAAACATGCAGCCGACGCCATTGCATCACTCTTTCTTGCCGTGCAAAGCAGAAGCAGTTCACAAGTGCCGGTCGGCCGACTTCTGAAATTTTAGTTTTCGAGTTTCAGACCCGAAGTCTTCAAAAAAGCTAATTACCCCGTTAGGGATCCTTTTTCTTGCTCTAACCGATGTTAGTAAAAGTTGACAGTTGTCTTACCTGTGGAAATTAAATACCTCATAGAGATTTTCATTCTTACTGCATTCCCTGTTTAGGCCCAGACCACGACATCCCTAGTCTGTTTTGTGCCTTGTTCAACACCCTAACTGTTCGTCGTCTGGCTATTTTTGCCACTAATTACTTTTGTACTCGTTCTGTGTACTCAGAAATGGCTTCATCAAGCCATCCGACTACCGAGCTTCTAAAAAACATAAGGATAAGGACAGAGACAGACTGCATAGGTCCAAAACTGCCAAAGATGCTTCCGTTAAGCTAGTCGCCAGTCCGCCGGTACTGAGTGAGGTGCTTTCGCAGCCCCTGATACCTGCTACTTCTGATTCGCAGGCCTTTACTGAGACCCATTCGGAGTCCGTTATGCCGCGAGATGCTTCTTCGACTATGGAACCTGCTGATGTCTCTACCTTGGATGGGTCTGGAGCTGCTTTGCAGGCACTGGCTTCTGAGGGTATTTTCGGGCCTACAGACATTCATATTAAATCAATGCCATTGTGTTCATCCAGGCCAAAAACTCACTACACCTAGAAAACAGACACCCAAACTGCAGGCTCAGGCCCATATGCCTAAAAAACAAATGCTTAGAATGGCTGAAGACCTTATTACCTTAATTAGGTAAAGCCAGTCTCCCCCCTCTGAGACCTAGAACTGATTTTCTTTGATTCTTCGGATCAAGAATCCGATATTTCTGCTCTTTCTGAGTACCAGGATTTGCCCTTATCTACTTATGAGGATTCTGATGCAGAGGATTCCATTCCCTCTGCTTCCCCTCCGGAAGAGTTTTCTTTCTGTGAAACCTTGCATACTCCTAGGGAGCATTTCCGCTGGGAAAGCCAGGATTACTCTGAGTCCAAAAAGAGAAATGGGGAATTCTTACTCCTACCTCAGCACAGGCCTTTAGCTATCCCTCCTTTTCTGGACATTGTAGATGATGCTTTCTTGGAATCTAGCCTTACCCCAGACACTTTACCCCCAGCTCCCAGAAAACCTGACTGGTACTACAGAGTACCTGACTCTCGCAAGTTCCTCTTCAAGACTCCTCCTGCGGATCCAGAGACCATTTCCCAAGGACCAAAAGGTATTAAGGCTACTGCTGCCAAAAATCCTACCCCTTCTGATAGAGATTCTAGAGCCTTAGACAGATGCGGTAAAAAGGTATACACTTCTGGTACTTTGGCCATTAGGGCTTTAAATTGCCAATTTCATATGTTTAAGTAGCCCCATAACATGCTGCTGATACTTTAATAGAAAATGATGATTCCTGACTGTACTGAACACAAAGAATTGCAGGATTTAATGCATTCTGCAGGACAAGTTGGTAAACATACTTTGCATTGTGGTTTTGACGCTTTAGAAGGATCTTGCAGGGCTGCTGTCATTGGGTCTGTATTTAGAAGGCATGCTTTGCTTAAGGAACAAAACTTGCCAGATAATGTAAGAGCTAAATTACTGGATGTACCCTTAAACCAAGACTGCCTTTTTGGCAACAAAACAAAAGAAGTCCTCAAAAGGATAGAGGAAAAAGCTAAATCTATGCAAACTGTTAAAGATTTCCTACAAGTGCAGCCTCCCAGATTCAGTAGGCATTGGCCTTCAAAGAACTGGTCCTTTCCAGTCCCTTCTAGACCTTCTCAGTCCAAACTCAGAAACAGAAGACCACCTAGGCTACAGTCTCAGGCTACTCACAGACCTAAACAGTGGGGGGGGGGGGGGCTCTCACTTCCAAAGCAGGGAGTACTAACTACCTGCCCAACTACCTGCTCCCTTAGGAGGAAAGCTCGCCCTGCATGCAAAGAACTGGGGACTCATTACCCAGGACAAATGGGTTTTGAACATAGTTTCCCAAGGATACAGATTCCACTTCCACAAATCAATGGGCGGAGGCCCAACAGTAGGTTTTCTCTCTTCTCAATATCAAGGCTATTCAACTTGTCCCAGAAGAACAAAGGGGACAAGATTTTTATTTAAGACTTTTTCTGGTACCCAGAAAAGACAACTCCTGGTGTCCAATCCTGGACCTCTCTTCTCAACTCCTTTCTGGTAGTTCCAAAATTCAAAATGCTAACTCTGCAACAGCTTGTTCCCATGCTAGCTAAGGATGCCTGGCTGGCACCCCTAGACTTAAAGGAAGCTTACCTGCACATCCCAATAAAGGAATCTTGCAGGAAATACCTATGCTTCAGGGCAGGCTCCATGCACTATCAGTTTTCTGAACTTCCCTTTGGCTCTCCTGCTCCCAGGGTATTCACAAAGTGTCTAGCTCTAGCCGTTGCATTTTGCAGATGGAGAAATATTCAAATTTACCCATACTTGGACGATTGTCTGATTCAGGCAGAAAGCCAGTACTTGCTATTACAACACCTGGCATTCGTAAAGAAACTTCTAACCTCACTGGGGTAAACCATCAACGAAAAGAAATCTCGCCTAGTACCCTGTCAACAGATTGTATTCCTGGGAGCAAGCTTTAACACGACTTCCCAGATGGCATTCCTCACTCTGGAGAAACAAGTTTATTTGACAACCTACTTCAAACTGTTGGCCACAAAACCGCAGCTATCTGCAGGGAAAATACTGCAAGCCCTGGGGTTCATGGTCTCTTGCATTCTACTAATTCCATGTGCAAGACTGCATATGAGGAAACTCCAATGGTATCTAAAAAGCTTATAGTGTCACCATTCTCAGGACCTGGAAACTATTTGTCATTCCTTGTATGAAGACAGAGTACCTTTGGTGGGCAGAGGCCTGCTGCCACAACAAGGGACTCCCTATCACTCTACCCCTGCCGCCCAAACCCTAACAGACGCATCAGACTATGCATGGGGGGCTCGCATGGCAGGGCAGTGCATTCAGGGCAAATGGAACCAGAGGCATTTTCACCTGCATATCAATCAAAAAGAAATGTTAGGTGTACAGAATGCTCTGACAGCCTTCAAAGTCCGTATTCTTCCAAGACAACTGTTTGGAAAAAGACAACTCCACAGTTATGTGTTACATAAACAAGCAGGGGGGACCCACTCGTACCCTCTCTGCAGACTAGCCATGGCTCTGTGGAACACCGCCTTGACCTACCAAGTACACCTGCAAGCTCAATTCCTACCAGGCAAACTCCATTCGTATGGGTCCATGAGATTTCTGCTTAAGTCATCTGCCAGTGAATTTAAACTAGAACCCAAAATATTCAACCTCTTGAGGATCAAATGGGGGACTCCAGAGGCAGACCAGTTTGCCTCCCCTCAGAACTACCAGTTGAGTAAATTCTACACAAGAACTCCTCACAGCCAAGCTTGGAAAGTGGATGCCCTGTCCTTTACTTGGGAAAGCCTCTCAGTTTATGCCTTTCCTCTTGAAGGTTCTACTAAAGATCAAACAGGACAAGCCTAGGACAGTACTGATTGCACCAGACTGGCTACGCCAGCACTGGCACCCCCTTTTGCGCAGTATGACACTGCTACAACCATGGCACCTGCCTCAGACCCCTTCCCTTGCTGTCCCAGCAGGCAGGCCAGATTCTGCTTCCTCAGCTTCAAGTCCTATCCTTGCAGCTTGGCTAATTCCTTGAGCTCTCCCCTAGCATCCCACAGAAAGCAGGTACTGGATGCCATTCTGGAGGCATGGAGGTCTAGTACTAGAAAATCCTATGCTGAAAAGTGGAAAAGATACTATTCCTGGAGCCTGGCTCAGGGGATGGGCACAACTGTGCCCAGCTTACCTCATATTCTACAGTACTTAACAAATGCTCCACAAGGGCCTAGCCTCGTCAATTAAAATTCATGCTTCTGCCATTTCAGCACATTATAATACTGAGCCACCCCTCTTCTCTCTCACCCCTTGCTAAAGCAATTCCTTAGAGGGGCCAAAAATGTAAGACCCCCCCCCCAGGAGAGCTCCCACGCCAGCCTGTGACCTTAACTTTGTATCGGAAAAGGTCACCCCCCCCCCTTTGAACCAGCTGCTTCAGCAGAGTTGAAATTCCTTTCTTGGAAAACAGCCTTCCTTCTAGCCATAACTTCAGCAAGAAGAGTGTCTGAATTACAGGCCCTCATGGCAGTGGGACCCTTCATCACCTTCCATGCGGACAGGGTTTCCCTCCGGACTAATCCTTCTTTTATGCCCAAGGTGGTGTCTTCTGTGGCCCTAAATCAGTTCATTCATTTGCCTACTTTTTTTCCCTAATCCACAAAAAAAGGGGAACGAATACTGCACTCTCTGGACGTGCACAGACAACTTAAATTCTATTTGGACAGGACTAAGCCCATCAGAAGATCTGAACAGCTGCTAGTTAGCTTTGCTGCAGGAGCCGAGGGGGAAGGCCATTTCAACGCAAACCATTTCCAAATAGCCCATTGCATTAATTTCTGCTACAAGCACCATGGAAAACCTACCCCACAGGGGATAAGATCACATTCCAGCAGAGCTGCATCTACCTCTGCGGCATTTTTTCAGAGGGGTCCCTACCGGGGACATCCTAGAAGCTGCTACCTGGAGCTCTGTACATACATTCACCAAGCATTACCACTTGCCTATCTTTTCTAAATCAGAGCTGGATTTGCCACTGCAGAGTCATGCAGCGATTAATAGCTGTCTCTAATGCTGTTTAACTTCCTCCTCCCTTCCTTAGCTTTGGGAATCAACCCAAATGTGATGACTGCAGCAGTGAAACACGAAGAACATAGTATAGTTGCGTACACTTAACATAAATGTAGATGTTAGAGTGCATTCACTGTTGTAGTCCTGGTTACCCTCCGTCCAGCCCCCTGACTTATCTTGGTTCTACCTCTCCTCCTTGTTGGTATATTAATTTTTTCTTGTGTATTTGCTTTTTGATGTGGGTTTATCATACCATTTAATTGCTTCCCATTGTGAAGGCACCTGACATCTGGGGCAATAAAAACTGATGTAATGGTGTCTGCTGCATGTTTTATACCTCTGAAGTCAAGGAAGAAGCAACAGCATCGGATGCAGAAATCCAAAGACACTGATATTCAGGCCGGCTGAGGGCTACCTGCAGGCAGATAACCGAAATGTGATGACTGCAACAGTGAATACACTCTAACATCTACATTTATGTAAGTGTACACAACTGTGTTTTCTTTAGTCCATATGGAGTTTTCCCCACCTCCCAATTTCCTGCTGTGTTTGAATGGATATTCTGAAGTCTGTGTACATACTGGCTTTTCCTTTGTTCCTGCTGCCTGGGTCATGGCTGAAAAAGAACTGTAAAATGAGCCCACTTAGCCAGTTATCAGATAATTAACTCCATGATCCTTTGTCCAGGTAGTAACTGTGTTGAAACTGTAGGTGCAGAGGAATTCCTTCTGCTTTTCTGCTGGCAAACATCTTTATGGTCAAGTGTAAGAGGACCTCAAGACAAAGTTACGTGGTAATCTATATTAGTACACATTTGTTATAATGCTTTCCGTTTGTCAGCTAGTGCGTATGCTTGAGAGATAACATAGCTTTTCTTATTAAAGATTCATGCAGCACATAGTTTTGTTGTGGGAAAGAAAATGTGTAACTAGTGCAAAGTAAAGAGGGATTCAAAATATAAAGCCACGGTTCTCTGCTTTCCAGTTTGCCAAAATAAATCTGCATGTGTTAAAATAATCAGCCGTTTTAGAACATGTTGGGATGTCACTGCCGCATCTAGTTACAGCTTGTGTTGTACTGTAAAATGTTGTATTTCTGCCAAGGGATGTGTGTATTGTCCCGTGAGTCATCTTAATTGTGTGCGGTATTATAACATGGGCACAAGTCCAACACTTCAAGTATGCCTTTGTTTCATTGTATGTTTTGTTTCTGCATGGTTTAGAGTCATTATTTTGTTGTATCCCCATAGTGAACTTC
The DNA here is from genome assembly GCF_019279795.1 of Protopterus annectens. Classification (NCBI taxonomy): domain Eukaryota; kingdom Metazoa; phylum Chordata; order Ceratodontiformes; family Protopteridae; genus Protopterus; species Protopterus annectens. The sequence goes on along the minus strand of NC_056728.1, from coordinate 27,016,914 downwards.
CTAAATAGTCAAAGGCTGTACTGCAAAAATGTTTCCTCGAAGTCTGTTTCTGAGCTGCTGGTCACAATTCCAAATACCCCACCCCAGGTCATACTCTGAGCTTCACCATTGCTTTCTAAAAACACACACTTTTTCCGTGTGTGTGTGTGTGTGTGTGTGTGTGTGTGTGTGTGTGTGTGTGTGTGTGTGTGTGTGTGTGTGTGTGTGTGTGTGTAATACAGATATGCAAGCAAGTTTAGTTGTGTAAATGTGTGTATATGTGTATGTATGTATATATGTATATGTGTATATATATATATATATATATATATATATATATATATATATATATATATATATATATACATACACACACACACACACACACACACACACACACACACACACACACACACACACATACATACACACATACATACACACATACATACACACAGATGTATGTGTGAATATGTATGTGTTTGTATGTATATATGTATGTGAATATATATATATATATATATATATATATATATATATATATGTATGTATAATGTGTATCTGTGTATGTATGTGTGTGTATATATATATATATATTAATATACACACGTGTGTGTGTGTGTATATATGTGTGTAATGTATACACACGTGTATACATACATATGTATATATATATGTATATACACACACATATACATACATACCCACGTGCGTGTGTGTATATGTGTGGAATATATATATATGTGTATATATATATATATATATATATATGTGTGTCTTACCATATTTCGAATTCTACAGTGAATGAAAAAAGAATGATCATTTTAACTGAATCTATAATCAAAAACTAGTAAAAGTAATTTTTGCACCCCCTATTAATAATATATATATATATATATAAATATATATATAAATATATATATATATATATATATATATATATATATATATATATATATAAATATATAAATCCTGATCCGGAAGTGCTGTAACAGTGATTGGACTGTACTGGATGAGAAGATGGTGAGGTGATGGGTTTAGGGCTCGACAAGAAAGATATCCCAGCGAGACCGCAGGGATTTGGTATGATTTTATACTTGTGACTGATCCCAAGAGGCCCCCAAAAGGATACACCGTCTGTAAAGTAACAGCAAGGATTGTTTCTAGAAGAAATCCAGAAGATATCCAGGAGTTGGTCATATGGAAGAGGTACAGTGACTTCAAGAAACTTCACAAAGACCTTTGACAAATACATAAGAACTTATGTAGACAGGCTGAACTGTTTCCTCCATTTGCAAAAGGAAAAGTGTTTGGACGCTTTGAAGAAACAGTGTGCCGAAGACCTGCTGCAGTTTTCTGCCAGCATCCCAGTCCATTTTGGCAGTCAGCATTTTGAAGAGTTCTTTAAGTCCACATCTGATGAAGTAAACCAAACAAAAATGTATAGCCTGAGATTTCAGAAACGTTAATGTGCATTGGGATTTCTATGTGCTGTGGTTTCGTGCAATAAATGGTGTTTTTAAAAGTGCTTGTTTCCTGCTTCCGTGAGCACCTTGGACTTTTGTTTTTTAGTTGTGTAAGAACTTACCATAACGATAGATGTCCTCCTCTTCTTGTTGCAATATTCTATCCTACCCTCCTTCCCCCACTTCTAGTATTCTTGGATACATTGATCCTCTTTCCCTTACACTGTCTCTCTGCCTCTGGGGCTTCACTTCTGAGGATGGTGCGCACGTACGTCTCTCTTGTGGCCTGCATCAGACATACCGTGCACCCTTGGGTAGTAAAAGACTTTGACATACTGGCCGACGTTGGGTCATCACCTTGGCAGGCAACTCCCTCGTGTAAAGAATACTGCAACAGAGAAGCGGAGGACATCTATTGTTATGGTAAGTTCTTCTTGCACAACTAATCTCTTTTTAATTGTGTGGTTCGGAGGTAATTTTTTTTTTTTTTTTTTACTTTTAAGGTTACTGCTTTAAGTGGGTTAGGAAGTGATTTGTCTTTGTTTTATGTTAAGACTCCATGCTAGTGGGACTCTGGCACCTAATACTTTCTCATGCCACAAAACTCCTTCTCTTTACCCCCACAGTCCCTTGCACTGATGAATCCTTTTGCAGCTTCCTCTTGCTTTGTCAGTGCAGTCACATCTACTGTCTCTCCAGGTGTACCATGTCATTCTTTTTTTTTTCTTCTTCTTTGCATCTTCGTGGATTTATGAAGTGTAAGCTCTCTGCTCCTCTTGTCACTTTAGACCACTGTTCACATTCCAGGTCCGTGTTTTCTTGTTTGATATTCTTCGCACAGTCATCCCACCATTTTAGTTCTTGGATATAGTTCTTGCCTTTACCCAGTCTAGCTCTGTGTGGAGTTCTATAGGGTTTATGTAGAGTGGCATAGTTTACTGCATTTCACAGTATTCCTTTAACATGTGTACTGTGTCATGGAACATGTGGTATAGAAGGCTTCTTCCATTGAACTTGTCAATAGAACAAATTTTGTTTTACAGACTGCATTTCTCTTCTCCTAAGATCTTTCTAATCCTTATATGATTGCATTCCTTTATGACTCAGTGTTGATGCTTGTGTACCACTTTTGCTGAACATGTCTGGTGATCTTTACATGTGCTCGCAGTGAGAAGGATATATGTTGGTATTTTGCATATTATCCTGTACTACCTTTCTCGTTTTCAAAAACTGTACTTAGTTGTTCTAGGTTACAGAGCTTCTCAACACCCAGGTATCAGTTGTGGTTTTGGTTTCCTTGGTGCCGTTGCTGACTCTGGTGGTCATTATTGCTTGGACCTTGTTCTTGGGTGTGTAATGCAGTGTTGCTTGGAGAACCTGTTAGGAACTTGTTTTTAAAAGGTCTGTTGCTGGGTTTTGGAGCTTGCTTTTTATGTTCTGCTAATGTTGAGGGCTTTAAAGTCTATCCTCCAGGTTACCACTTGAAAGTGCAGTCTTATCCTGAGCTTTGACCTTCACTTCAGGCTGTTGTGCTCCATGTGGACCCAACATTTTATCTGGTCTTTATTCAACATTGAAACAAACCTCTGTGGTTAGGACCATCTTGTGAATTTCCCTCAAGTCCAACCAGTTGCCATAAGGCCTTTGGCATTGATATTTATTTTGCTTTCTAACCCCTTTCAGTGTCTAAATGTTTGGGACTGATCCTTTACCTTTATTTGACCTGGGGGGAGGAAAGGGAGATTGTGTATGTTGGTTGGTACCACAGGCTTTTGGCACAGAGGTCTGTTACTTGGGGTTGAGATTTACAATGGCAATAGTAGAATTTTTCTGGGGACAACTCTATTCATTTATTTTTTGGTTTCAAGACCGCTTGGTCTCCTAGGAATTTCTCAGCCTCATAAACGCCAGACTTTTTTTTTATATTTTATTTACGGCTGGGATGTTGCAATATGATTGGCTAACTATGGTTGAATTGTTTACTCTCTGCAATAACAGGCTGTGATCTTACCCTATGTCTTGGAAATCCTAGGGTAATTGACTTATGAGTGTGGAAGGGTGAGTAGCCTTGCATCCAACAGGTTTGTGTTAAAACCTTGGAATTTTCTTTGGAACTGGAATTCTAAGTGTAGAGCATTGTATGACCTTAGAAGCTTTGGTATTGGGGATTGTCTTCCATTTGCATAGTCCTTTCTTGTGATTCCCATAAAGAAGCCCCAAACAATTCCCTGGGCACTCTAGCTTGGTGTATGATTCGTTTAGATTCCTCTTCATTAGATCTCTTCTTCCCATTTTCATGGGTTTGAGTTATGGTGTTATTGTCCACTCTAGCTGCCAAGTTGTATGGTATTTTACCTTTTTAGGGCCACAGTATTCTGGCTTTCGTATTTCCTAGTTAAGGTCAGTCCTGCCTCTGTGGATTGCTGGTCAGTGTCTCTACCATTGGTTACCCTTCAGTCACTTTTCTTCCACCTTCTAAGGATTATGACTTTTCCAAGTTTCTGCCTTAAACCTTCATGTACAGGCTCACAGCTCTGCTCATATTTGTTTTTGTACTCCTTGAACCACATTTATTTTTGTCTTCTAAGGTAATATGGTCCTTGAGCTTTTAGCCATTGTCTGCCTGTTTATCTTGTATTACTTTTCTCCAAAAGTCACAACCATCACAGATCCAGTTTCAGACTCTCCTTTCTAGAAAGTACAAACATAGAAATGGTGTCTTGCACACAATTATAACCATAGATTTTTAACCTCAAATTCAACCTTCACATTCTAAATTCTACCAGAAAATCACAAAAAGTTAGGCACGTTGTACAAATGTAACCTCACCAAATCTATCTGAGCAACACTTGCCACACCACCTGTATACTTCCCACTCTGTGCTGTCGCACCTGCATCCACTAGCTTCCAAGCAATTGTACAGTCTAAACTGGATCAATGCTAAAACAAAGTAGTTTGTTTTGCCACTAACAAACCCTGTCTTGCTCATTGTTCTGCCCTCAAGGACCACAGTTGGCTTGAGCTACCCCACTATCTCAACTGTACCCAGCTGCTCACCCCCTACATACCTGTAAATCATCCCTTTGACTGCCCATCTCTGAGTAATATTTTTTGCACAGCCATCTTTCCAATTGACCACAGAGCTCTAATAATAAAAAACTGTGTAACATCCATAAACCATATAATAGTGCTGGCCACTGCCTGTATGACTACTGCATGACAAAACCTTGGAAATTTCAGCTATCAGAACTTAAACAAATGTTTCAACCTTCAGGAACATTTTTAGCGAGGATTTAAACAACTCTTGGATCTGTTCCTGTGGAACCCAATGCTAACACCTTTCCCACCCCTTGTTTTTCCCTGCCTTTCTCCAAACTTTCTCCTTGCCCACTAATTTTACTATCCCCTTACCTACGCCTGTTCTGTAGTTACCTCCCCTTTTTCCTTGTCCACTTACTCCTCCTCCTCTGACTTCCTGCGCCTTATACTTGTTCCGTACTATGACACTGCATGTTTGATCTTCTCGATACAATGAAGTTGAATTTTATAGGTTATGATCTCAGCCATGTACATCATCTTTAATAACGTAATGTTCTCATTGTACGTAAAATAGTTTTCCGTTGTAAGCATGTAAGGTAGTAATGCTTTTATTGCATGTATGTTCTTTGGAGCTTTTCTTCCCAGCCTCTGCTGAAAAGGAACTTTTGCTTAGTTGGACTTTCCCATTCAACAAATGTCAAATAAAATAAAAATAATTGGCTATATTGACCTTTCGCCTTTCCTTAAATCAGATTGCTTTCCTTTCTAGGGAATATCTTGGGCTCTGGGATTGTGGTCTGTTTCTAGTCACTCTTTATTACTCTTTGCATTTGTGGACAGATGCATTTTGTCTCTTGAGTAGTGTGGCACTTGCCCCAGATATTGTCCCTGACCTCCCTAGTGAGGGCTTCTTTCACAAACTTGAGCCCCCCCCCCAAAAAAAAAATTCTGGACTCCTTATTGCCCCGTCCTTTTCTTTCTTTTTGTAGGCAAATAAGACCATTTGGAGCCCACTTCTGCCCTGCCAGTTTAGCCATTGGGTTTGTCTAGGTCGTTTTGGCACTACTTATTTTTTTCACAAGTAGGCCATCTTGGGGGACCTTTCAGGAGAAGCATTACTTTAATTTCTTGGAAGTTAACAAAGTACTTTTATTTCAGATGGTTTTGCCCCATGTTGTCCCACTACCAGTCTTGTAGTGGTTGACTGGTTTCTTGTTTGCTTTGCTTATGAATTGTTGCCAGTTTGTTTTCCTTGATTATACCTTTATTCTCAAGTGAATCCCAGGACGACTCTGTGGCTGTCCTCTTGCGCTGCCATAGCAGCTATCATTGGTACTTGGTCTCTGTGGTTCCAGATCTCACTTTGACTGCTGGGTATTCTTATTCAAAGTGTTGTACTGTTTTGGGCTTAGAAAGTAGATTACTATAGCAATAACCCATGCCTGGGTGTGGGTAATGCTGGATTTACCCACGGTTGGCGTGGTTTGGTCCCGAGGGCGAGGCCCGAGGGACCAAACAAAGCCAACCGTGGGTAAATCCAGCATTACCCACACCCAGAAGTGGGTTATTGCTATTATACAATGACATTATTTAAGAACAGAAATAATTACTTTTCTTAAATAATGGCATTGTATAATGCCTCTACTGCTATTCCGCAGCTGTCTGGTATTCTGCGGCAGTTCTGATGTACTGCGCATGCCTACGCAGTACATCAGAGCTGTGGGCAAAAGCAACGGAGAACGCAAGATCTCCGTTGCTTTTTTTTACTGTTTCGCTGTGTTAAATGGGTTTAACATAGCGAGACAGCTTTAAAATAAGCAACGGAGATCTCCGTTGCTTATTGTAAAGCTGTCTCGCTATGTTAAACCCATTTAACATAGCGAAACAGTAAAAAGCAACGGAGATCTTGCGATCTCCGTTGCTTTTTTTTTTTTTTTTTTAAACTGTCTCGCTATGTTAAATAGATTTAACATAGCGAGACAGCTTTAAAATAAGCAACAGAGATATCCGTTGCTTATTTTAAAGCTGTCTCACTATGTTAAACCCATTTAATATAGCGAGACAGCTTTGATCTCCGTTGCTTTTTACACACTGTGTCGCTATGTTAAAGGAGTTTAACATAGCGAGACAGCTTTAAAAAAAGCAACGGAGATCTCCGTTGCTTTTTTTAAACCTGTGTCGCTATGTTAAACTCTTTTAACATAGCGAGACAGTGTTTTATACTAACGGAAAAAGTCCGGGCGACCAGACCTTTTTCCGTTAGTATATTGAGGGATTTACAACGGGCACGCTGGTTGGGCTGGCCAATCAGCGTGCACGTTTTAGGGGAGGAATTGTATAATAGAGGACTGGTTTCTTAGCCCCCCTCCATTTAGTTGTTCACAAGTACCTCATATTTGAGGCATAACAGTAGAGTAGCATGGACCTTAATCAAATAATTGTATTATTATGTTACATATAAAACTTTTGTTTGTTCTGGCTAGTTTAAAAATGTTTTGTGTCCAGTCTGCTTGGAATGTTATCTTCCAGTTAAATGCAATTTTAAATTTTACTTGTTTAATGTAGATTAGTGCAGGTTTTCATATCATAATGTTTTCTTTAGATAGTCTTGAGGTGTTTTTTGTGGGAAGAGATTTGTGTTTTGTATCTGTGTCTTCTGTTTTCATTATAGTGAAAATGGCACTGAGTTGTAGTACGTATGTTATATGGGTAAGATGGTGGTAAGTACTTCCAAAGTGACATGGGCAAAGATGATAAATATGACATGACACTTTAGTTGTCAAAAAATATAAATGCTGTCTTAAAAATTGTGTGTATATCTGTATGTATGTATATATGTATATATATATATATATATATATATATATATATATTTCTGCTCAGATAAACATGCTTAAAGCATTCCTTTGTCAGTGTCCAAAAACGCACACATTTATGTTTAGCTAAGCACATAAAAGCGTGTGTGCTCTTTAAGCTCATTTCTTCAGTGACATGTCTTAGTAATTTTACTGACAGGTTGAAGTCTGGCTAAGATGCCATGGACATTTCCATGCTGTTGGCAAGTGCTGTGTGGTCTTTACCATCACTGCAAAGAACTACAAAAAAAGGCAAGGTGAGCGCTTATCTTGACTCTGAGGATTTCAGAAGGATGTTTTCGAACTTGGAATTTTAATTTGTATTCTGCAGTTGATAGTTTCTCCAATATTAATAATTAAACAGTAAAGTTACAGAATGCAGACAGTAAATAGTTACAGAATTCGGACACATCTTTATTTTACTGAATTGTAAACCTAGTCTTACTAATGTTTATTCCTAAGAATGTTTCTTGCAGTTTTGAGGGTGTGTCTGTGTGTCTGTGTGTGTGTCTGTGTGTAATTTATATATTTATATTTATATATATTTATATATATATATATATATATATATATATATATATAAAAAATATATATTTTTTTGGTGAGTGTATACGTGTGTGTGTGTGTGTGTATAAATATATATATATATATATATATATATATATATATATATATACATGTGTGTATGTGTGTGTATATATATATATATATATATATATATATATATATATATATATATATGCATACCATATACACAGATGTACGTTTTGATAAAATAATGAATGTGGTAATGTTATGTTATAATATGATTGCATCCTTTTGTGATGCTGTACTTGTGGAGCACAGCTCTTACGTTTTTTGCTAATTGCTTTAGAATCTTTAATATCCACATAACCTGCCATCAGCTTGCACAAAAGGGGGCTTGCTGGTAATATTTCATCTCGAGGGCTATGGGTCAGTAGTACAGCACATCTGTAATGCTGTAGTACAGAGCAGCATGCCCCAAAGCTGCCTGCTTTTCTGGCCTGTGAGATAGGTGTGACCAATGAATTTCTGTATTTGTTTTTTAATTCTATCCCTAATAAGTATTGCCTTTGTGTTCCATGCATTAGTGCATCCTGGTGCCCTCTTGATACAGCAGCTTCTTCAGGAATGCTGTTCTGCTTTAGTCATCTACCACCCTTTGTATGAAGTACTTCCTTACAGTTCCTCTGAGAAGGCTTCACCTCCCATTTTGAAATTGTTCATTCGTTTTTAAATACAGATGACGTCTACTTAGATTTCTCTCATCTCTCCTACCGGATTGTTGTCTTTGTATAGGTTCTGATGTAGGGATTACCCTATATTTGTTGCTTTCATCTGAACTCATTGTATCCAGAAATAGTGCACTTTCCAGAGCTGCATCATTCATTCCACATGGCGGTCTTACTGATTGTCTTCATGAATAGAAAATGTTTTCATATTTGTTTTACTTTTTACGCTTTTTCAGTTGTCCAATTGTCACCCATTCATTTGTTTTCTATCACCAAGGCCATGCTCAGCCAGGAGGGGGAAATCATTCAGACGGCAGGTATGGGTGGTTTGAGGTCCCCCATGTAATTTTTATGGCCCTGTCCCCCATGTGCATTTAGCTTGTACATTGGAAAACAGCTGAGTACTTGGCTGACCACTGAGGTTGGCTGACCATTCGGTTTCTTATTTCTTTGCATGTTTGTCGCACTTAAATGCTTCAGATCATCAAACAAATGTAAATATTTAGCCAAAGGTAACAGAAGTAAACACAAAATGCAGTTTTTAAGTGATGATTTTATTAAGGGAAAAAAAATATTCAAACCTACATGGTCCTATGTGAAAAAGTAATTGCTCCCATTGTTAAGCCATGAAGTAACTATGGTTAATCACATTTTTGGGAAAGCGGAGTTCAATTTCACTAGCTGTACCCAGGCCCGAGTACTGCCATACCTGTTGAATCAAGCGATCACTTTCTCTGACATGCTCTTTTTTAAGTTAAGTAGGCCGAAAGATCCCAAAAAGGAAGACCTCATGCCACGATCTAAAGAAATTCCGGAACAGATGAGAAACAAAGCAATTGACATTTATCAGTCCTGAAAAGGTTACAAAGCCATTTCTAAAGCTTTAAGACTCTAGCGAGCCACTGTGAGAGCAATTATCCACAAATGGAGAAAACCAGTGGTGATCCTTTCATGATTGGCTGGCCTACAAAAATTACCCCAAGGGCGCAGCGACGACTCATCCAAGAGGTCAAAAAAGAACTCAGAACAACATCTAGAGAGCTGCAGGCCTCAGTTAAGGTTAGTGTTCATTACTGAACCATAAGAGAGACTGGGAAAAAGTGGCATGCATGGCAGAGTTCCAAGGTGAAAACCACTGCTGACCAAAAAGAACATAAAGGCTCGTCTCACTTTTTGCAAAAAAAAAAAAAAATCTTGATTATCCCCAAGACTTTTGAGAAAATATTCTGTGGACTGACTAAACAGAAGTTGAACTTTTTGGGAGAATGTCCGGACAGCAGTTCATGACCTCAAGCTGAAGAGCACTTTGGTTCTGCAACAGGACAATGATCCAAAACATACCAGCAAGTCCACCTCTGAATGGCTTTAAAAAAACAAAAAAAAACAAAATGAAGGTTTTGGAGTGGCCTAGTCGAAGTCCAGACTTTAATCCAATTGAGATGCTGTGACATGACCTTAAAAAGGCGGTTCATGCTCGGAAACCCTCCAATATGGCTGAATTAAAAACAATTCTGCAAAGAGTCGTCAAAAATTCCTCATCAGCTATGTGAAAGACTCATTGCCAGTTATCGCAACCGCTTGATTGCAGTTGTTGCTGCTAAGCGTGGCTCAACCAGTTGTTAGGTTTAGGGGATAGTTACTTTTTCACATAGGGCTATGTAGGTTTGGATAGTTTTTTTTTCCTTAATAAATACAATCACCACTTAAAAACCTCATTTTGTGTTTACTTGTGTTATCTTTGTTTAACATTTATATTTGTTTGATGATCTGAGACATTTAAATGTGGCAAACATGCAAAAAAATAAATTAGGAAGGGGGCTGTGACGCCTGTGCCCTCAATCCTCACCACTAACACCAGAGAGGGCGTCTTGTATATGAGAGGAAAGGATAACAAATACACACAGTAAGTGCATTTTCCCTTAAGAGCACACAGAGATCACAGTCAGGCCGGGGCTGGTCGCTCCCTTGCTCCCCAGGTCCACAATAAGACTCCCCACTGGCACAGCTATAGGCTCCAGATCTCAGCCTAGCCGGGCAAGCTAAAATCTCCAGCACCCTCTGTCCGACCAGTGCTTTGTGTCCCCACCCAAGTAGCTGACGCACACACACACACACACTTTGAGATAAGAGTTTATACAACCACACAGACACTCCTGGGGAAGGCTGGCACAGGTTCTCCAGCTGTGCCCCTTTTACCCAGACTATACAGTGGTACCAGCTGCCACCACCCAGCTGATAATTATCAGCTCCTCAGAGGCCCTTAAAAGGATATCCAGTTGTTACTGTGCAATATTATTATCCATTTGGTAGATGTGACTCAACAGTCAAAGCTTATTTGGAGTGACCTGGACAGTAAACTCCTATAAATGTGCAATGTACTCTAGAGCTTAAATTATCTCTACAGAAAAACAGCCACAGTTAAAAAGTTTTAAAAAATTTAATAATAAATAATTAAAACCACAAGACAATACTTTCTACTACACAGTCAGTGCTAGTCAAGAGTTCAGAGATCACACAGAAATACTTAAAATAATTCAGTAGTACAGTTCTGACATAACAGAAAAACAGTCTAATATTTCTAGCTATCTACAAGAAAACACACTTCTAAAATAACTTACTTGCGTATAGCATAAGGCAGTGCTGAGTTGGATGGTTCAAGACAAAAATGCTTAATCTCAGGTTCTCCCTGTTTAATCTGAAAACTGCAGTTCTGATAAAGCATTACATCATGTCACACTTTCCTGGTGTTCCCAGGCTGACGGAAACTGCATTTGCATTCTTTTACACTTAGAGCAATAAAGGACATGCCATATGTAAATTCTGGTCATTAACTTTAACCCTAAAACAGTAGGCAGGAAGCCTTCATCTACCCTGGCCGGAGGCGACTTTAGATCAAAGGGTCACAACATGTTTTTACTGGGTCAGTAGAGAGCACTGTTGGCACATTTTTGTAACAGCATTTTTCCCATTTAAGACAGCAAGCCTGTGATTCACATTCATATTTACAAATGATAGAATTATGTATAAAATTCTGTTTGGCTAGGCTTGCAGCCTTCACCCATCTTTACCAGTCTTTACAGGGGCAAATACTTTAACATTGCACTGTAATTCCTTGGTGTACTGTAAAACAAGCCCTGCGAAGCACACAAATGAGGGCCATTCAACAAATAAAAGCAGTCCATTTTCAGACTTGTATATAAGATGGCAGTGGCTGACACTAATACACTAATCCCATTATATGAAAACGGAGATGGAGTAAAAAAAAAAAAAAAAAAAGTTTTTTTTTAGTTCAAAGGCAGTTTTTTTTTCCTTTAGTACCAAGAACAAAAAAGTGATTCCTACTGTGTGGATGGTGGATCCTGCACCTCCAGTACTCTGTGGTTTCGTGTCCCTCCCCCATAACAGAAATGGGCTCAGTGAGCAGCTGGGGAAGCGATGAGGTAAATTGTCATTAGCAGGATAGAGTCAAAAACACAGCTAAAAAGAGTACCTAAAATTCACCGAAGTACTGTTTTGCTTTGGTACTGACAACAGGATTTGTACTCTAAAACTGGAAGCTTAGAATATTCTTTTTCTTATTTATATTTATATATATATATATATATATATATATATATATATATATATATATATATATATATATATATATATATATATACATATATGTTCTTTTCCCTGAGTACACTGCCAAGTAGTTAATAGCAGAACATTTTTTGAACACTGGAACAGAAGTACAGATGTGAGGTGGCAGGTCTTGTGGCTGCGCTGATTTCCTTTTGAAGGATGCCCTGCTGTGACTTCAGAACTCAGAACAGCTGAGGGAGAAAGCCGCCAGTAATTGCTCAAGCAAAGTGATAGGCCTTTGCTCTAGCCACCATTGGAGGCAGCGGGTTGCTTGTTGGTTAAGATGGAAGGAATTAAGTTTGTGGATAGGGAATGGACACACTATTTCAGCCATTAGTAACCGTGCAGCTTCTGTTAGGTGGCTAATTAGAGGAGTTGTCACAGTGGGGAATGTGATTTACATAATGAAAAGACTTCTCTGACTTAAGGGCCCACAATTATTTTTATTTATGAACTGATAAGCTGGTTTTTCAGTCTCCAAAGAGCACTGCACTGTACACAAACTGAGAGGAGATTTATAATTTTTTTTGGTCTGCAGCTTAAATGAACCATTGAAATGATTTATGTTGACTTGCAAGTGGGCTTCATTCCCTGATGACTCTCTGTTTTGTGTGGTGTTAGGGTAAAGTAAAACACATCAATCTATATTTTGCTTAGCTTTGACATTTCATGTCCAAGAGACTATTAACATGTAGCCCGACACTGTAATTTGTTTCTGCAGCAGTATCAGCTGTGTGGCTCTTATCAGTGTAGGTGTGTAATCCTCATATTTGTTTATTGGAAACAGTAGCAGGTGCAGGCCAGATGCTAGGCTGCTTCACATCTTTATAATGGTTTGTATAAACCCAAATAGCTCCTACGTTAAACACAACTTGTTTTCATGGTTTTTCATTCAAATAGCTGTGTTTGTGAATTAGACTTTCTGTATCGGTAGTCAGAGTGGACATGTAAAAGCTTTTCTGAAGTGTACAGAAAATTGGAATGGTAATGTTTGACCAGGACCAGTTGAGATTGAAATGGCCATGCTAAGTGGAACCAGAGCTTCTAGGGCACATTTTGATTGAGTTTGAATGTGTGTGCATAAAAGATCCTTGTAAAGTTTAAGGAACAAATGTCATGGACAGATGGCAAAGCTCAGAGTCATGGAAAGCATTCTGTTGTGCAGTACTAGATATTTAATTTATCTTGTCCATCCCCTAGATATTCCATGTATGTTATTTTTCTGAAATTTTTTTCACTTTGGATTTCTGTTTCAGATTCATTTCATTGATATGTGATAACCATAAGTTGAATAGGTCATTTATAGCAGTTACGTATCTTGTGCATTAGTGTGGCTTAGATACTTTTCTTTAGTTCTTAGTTGCATTTTAAGATTTTTTTTAAGTAGTGTCTGATCATTTTGTGGTAGTATTTTGTTAACATAGTGCAGATCATGTTCAGATTTCTTTGTTTTTTTAAACATCTTTATTGAATTATCACTTGTAACAGTCTGCAGCGGTTAGTGTAGTCCCCTCACAGCAAGCAGGTCTGTGGTTCAATTCTTGGCTGGAGTGCCCTCTGAGCGGAGTCTGCATGTCCTCCCCTGCAGTCTTGAGTTTTAAGGACATGCAGGTAGGTACGTTTGTGCCTTCTGTGAAGGTTGGGCACTGGCTGGCAACTCGACACCGTAAAAACTCCACTGCCAGTCAATCTGTGGACCAGTGATCCACTGTGGCGACCCCTAACTGTAGAAGCCGAAAGACATTGCTAATGAATTATCACTTGTAACGTAGAGAAACTTACATTTATATAAAAGAAAACCAACAGTATTTACTTGTTCACAGTTACAAACCTTGCACACTTAATCTGTTCTTTTGTAGAATATAGTCATTCCAACATTACATAAACTGGGTAGTTTCTGCCTTCCCTTAAACCTCATTTCTCCAAAACATTTTCTGCATGTATTCCCATAATTTCCATTTTTTTCTCTGTGTAATTTGTTCCTGCCTTTTATAAAGATCCCATTTCCTGTTCTCTTATCTCTGTTAAAATATTCACTACCTCAAGTACAATTGGTTTTTAGACTTTGATTTCCCTTTTCTGCTAATTGTGTGTTGGCAGCCACCAGAATTAAAGCTAACCAGGCCTTTACTATGTCTAGGTAATTAAGATCCTGTATCACAACTCAAAAAGTAATTTCATTAGTTACATAGGAGATTACTAGGCTATCGACCTGGAGGTTATTTCAAGCCTAGCTGTTTCCATCCATTGCTCACCCAGTATTTCTGCTGCGGTATTCTGTAGGGAATTTTTAGTCTGTCAACTCATTACACTCCCAAGTCACATATTCCCAGTTACCTCTTTCTTCCCCTTCACACTTCCAGCATTTGCCATCTACTTGAGATAAAATGCTTTGGAGTCTGTTTTGGAGTATGGAAATATATGCAAACACCTGAAAGCAAAAATCCTAAATCGTCTAGACTTCGTTGCATGTTTGGGAGCCAGACTTATGTCCTCCCATTGTTTCTTTGGTAAGAAAGCTTGGACAAGCAATTCGTGATCTTTTCTAACCTCCTGTGATTGGCTCCTATAGTTATTGTGCAATATTTTATATGCCCTACTAATTATTCCTTTTTTTATGTTTTAGCGCCAGCTAAAAACTTTACCAGAGCAGGTCTTTTACTAAGGATCCCCTTGTCCCTTTCTCATTGTCAATACACTATCAGTCCCTGGTAGGGAAGGGAGTCTGAAGCTTGCATTCCAAATCTCTTCCCATTCCGTTATCTTTCCCGCTCAAATTATTTGCTCTGTGTCTTGATTTCTTTCACAGTTTTCTCCAATAAATTCCAGCCCCCTCATGCCTTTTCTTTGTTCCCCTACTTATAGTCATCCCTATTAGCGGAATCTCCTTTAGAGATGTCGGCTTAGTTCTTAGAATACTTATTTTGAAAGTATAATAATCCATTTGACTGTTACTCTCCTTAAGGATCCAGATTTTTTAGTTTTATATTTTATTTTTAGTTGGGCAATGTAGATTTTTAAATTTGGATTAGTTTTCTTAGCAATGCTGTTTTCTGATTGGCTGTCCTTTATTTTTAAGCAAATTCAAACCCTTTTCCCTCCTAATTTTGCGAAACTTCATTTCGAGAATGTTTGATCTGTATGTGTTTAGTTTTGTGGAGTATGATTTTTTTTTCGTGTAAACAACTGAGTTTTGGTGACTGGCTAAATGATCAGAATGTTGATACTGCTGGTGGTTGTATATTAAGTGAAGGCGTAATAGTTTCACTGGTCATGTGAACACATACTTGTATCTGTTTTATTTCTGAGCTGTTTGTAAGCTCCCTTTTCACCTAGAAAACTGTGCTTAAATTACATTTTCTTTAAAGCTAGGAGGTTACCTGAATAGACTCCTCCTTAACAATATGTGCGCCCGTTTCATCTGTATGTGTGTTTAATACAACGTACGCCACATGTATACATAATATGTGCATAGTTATTTTGTGTAGTTATGGGTGCCTAAAGATCCGTCTCTTCATACAAACATTTAAACTGATCTCTATCTTTTAAAAGCTTTAAGGCATTATGCATGTGTTTTTCCACTAGAGGCGATTGAACTGAAGCATTATTTTTGCCATAGGACTTCAGGCCAACAGGTCTTTGTCAGCTTGGCACATACAACTTTCCAAGCTACAAATCTCGTCTCATTTTCCCTTGATCCTTTGCATGTAAGGACCTTTCTTGAAATGTATTGTCATTTGTAGGATTCATTCATATATGTAAATGAACCCATGTATCTGAATTTAAATTCAAAGTTTTCTGGTAAACTTTAGTATTCCTCTTGAGGGTTTGGATATTTTTACTTTATCTGTTCTCCTGGTTACTTTCATTCTTTCAATGTTCAGTTTTATGGTCAGTATTTGAAAGATCAACTTAACTGCTTCCCTTTCCCCTCAGCATTTACCTTTTTCTTGCTATTAGATTTTTTTTGGTATGCAGATAACTAGTGGTTTCTTTACTGTTCCATCGTGGCATGATTTCTGAACTCAGGACTGCAAATCAAGGCTATCTTTCGAATGCCAACTTTTTCTTTAGACATTTATTGTATTTTGACTGATGTTCTTCATCTCACATTGCTGCAGTCCTAACACTTGGGTAGTCCGCTGTCCCTCGGTCGGCCCGAATATCAGAGTATAAGGCTGACGTCGGTCAAGGCGCATTTGACTGACATCAGAACGTCAGGGTACAAATGCGCATGACCGACGTCATATCCTCAGTCTTTTTTGCCGCATGGTCCGATGCAGAAGCAGTGTTGAAAGTGCCGTTCGGCGTTCTGAAATATTTCGAATTCGGAGTTTCAGACCGAAGTCAGAGTTGGTTAAGTACCCCGTTGGGAATATTTTGGTTTTTCTTGCCTCAGTGGTTTACCGGATGTCAGAAAAAGTGAATAACTGTATTTCTTGTGGGAAACAGATACCGCATAGGGATTACCATAATTTGTGTATACCTTGTTTGGGACCTGAGCACGACGTTGTTGGGTGTCGCTTTTGTGCTAGGTTCAATAAACGCACTATAAAGCGAAGGTTGGATTGTGCCAGGTTGGTCTTTGGGAAGCGGTGCAATTACAATATGCCGTCGGATGCTCCGGCCGGCTTCCTCAAAGAAGCGCAAGGACAAGGCAGTTAAACCTAGGTTAGAGAGTCGTCCGAACCGGACGCCGGTTCTTTAGAGCGTCAGTGGAACCGGTGGTTCGGCGGAGGCCTCTCTGGAGTCCCAGGGAGAAACTTTGTTTTACAGGATGTGGCCTCCCAGGAGGCAGGTCAGGCTGTAGGGGCTTCTCAGATAACTGTACTCCCTCCCTTCCTAAGGTGTCTAGGCCTTCTCTTTCTGCTTCCAAGGCTTCTCCTAGAGGCAGGTCTAGTTTTGCTTCTGTGGGTGTCCCTCCTAGTTCTTCAGGTTCTGTGCCCAAGAAGCACATGCTTAAAATGGCAGAAGATTTAATTACTTTAATTAGAGGCTCTATGCCCCTCCTGATAAGAGGCCTAGGATGGAACCTGTGTTGGGGATTATGAGCAGGCTTGGATGTGTCTGAGTCTTGGCTGAAGACTTGCAGGAGTATTCTCATTATTCTGATTCTGATGTGGATGATTCTACTCCTTCTGCTTCTCCTCCTGAGGATTTTTCTTTTCAGAGACCCTTCACTCCATGAGAGAGCATTTTAACTAGGAAGGTCAGGAAATCTCTGATTCCAGGAAAAGGCTTAGGGAATTTTTGTTTTTACCTCAGCATAGGCCTTTAGCTATACCTCCTGTTCTGAATGTGGTGGAAGATGTGTTTGCAGAGGCTTCTCTTAATCCTGATTCTTTGCCTCCTGCTCCTGTTAAACCAGATAGGTATTACAGGGTGCCTGAAGCTCATAAGTATCTTTTAAGAGTCCTAGGGCAGACCCAGAAACTGTTAGCCAGGGGCCTAAGGGTGTTAAGGCTTCTGTTGTCAAGAATCCGGTTCCTGCAGATAGAGGCCAGGGCCTTGGATAGATGGGGAAAGAAAGTTTATACTTCTTCCACTCTAGCCATGAGAGCTTTGAATTGCCAGTTTCACATGCTGAAATATCAAAATTATCTCCTTTCTCAGTTGAAATCTAAGGTTGATGCTCTGGCGGAAGGTATTGACTGTAAAGAGTTACAAGATTTAGTGCATGTTTCTGAACAGGTGAGTAAGCATTCTTTGCAATGTGGTTTTGATGCTGTACAGGCCTCGTCTAGGGTGGCTGCCACTGGGTCAGTTCTTCGCAGGCATGCCTGGCTGAGGGATCAAAATTTATCTGACCATGTTAAAACTAGGATTTTGGATGCCCTTTGCAATCTGATGTCTTGTTTGGTTCTCCTGTTGAGGCAGTTTTAAAGAAAATGGAAGACAAGGCTAAGTCTATGCAGACTGTTAAAGATTTTTTGCAGGTTCAGCCTCCAAAGTTTAGTAGAAATTCGCCTACTAAAGGGTGGACGTATCCTTCTTATGATTCCCAGTCTAGGGGTAGATCTAGACGTGGCAGGGGCAGAGGTCAGGGCTCTTTCAGGCCTAGAACAGGGAGTTCTCCTGCACAGTCTTCGAGTGAGGGCAGGGGTCAGTCCTTTCGTAAACAGACCCAATGACCTACCGTTTCAGCTGCCAGAGCCTTCTCGCCTGGCAGCACCTTTGGGAGGAAGGTTGGCACTTTTCAAAGAAAATTGGAGTTTGATTACCCAAGACAAATGGGTACTGGATATCATTCATCACGGTTACAGGTTTTATTTCCATACCTTGCCTCCTTTCAAAGGCATGCCAGACATTCCTCCTCAACAGAGAATAGAGGCTCACAAGCAAATTTCACTGTTACTCCAAATAGGGGCCATACAGCCAGTTCCTATACCAGAAAGGGGCCTAGGATTTTATTCTCGCCTGTTCCTAGTACCAAAGAAGGGGAACACATGGAGACCAATTTTGGATTTATCTATCCTCAACACTTATCTGGACATTCCCAAGTTCAAGATGTTGACGTTGCAGCAGCTTTTACCTCTGCTGGGCAAAGATCATTGGATGGTAACTTTGGATCTCAAGGAGGCTTACCTTCATGTTCCTATCAGACTAAGTTGCAGGAAGTATCTGCGTTTTCGAGCTGGGACTTCTCACTATCAGTTCTCTGCATTGCCCTTTGGCTTATCTACTGCGCCCAGAGTGTTCACGAAAGTTCTGGCTCCAGTGATTGCTTTTTTTCAGGCTAAAAGGAATACAGATCTATCCTTATTTGGACGACTGCCTGATTCTGGCTCAAGGAAGGGAAGAGCTTCTTCATCATTTGGAATATGTGATAGCAGTGCTAAGATGCCTGGGGTATTCTGTGAACGAAATAAAGTCCAGTCTAGTACCCTCTCAGGACATGTGCTTTCTGGGTGTGAGACTGAATACAGCATCCCAGATGGCCTTTTTAACCCCGGACAAACAAAAGAGTCTATCCCTTTACTTCCATCAGCTATCTCATCAGTCCGGGCTGACTGCAAGGACAGTCCTTCAAGCCTTAGGGTTCATGGCATCTTGTATTCTGGTGCTTCCCAATGCCAAACTGCATATGAGGAAGCTACAATGGTATCTCAAAATGTATGGACACAGCACTGCCAGGATCTGGACACTGTCATTCAAATAATACCTTGCATTCAAAAGGAATTTTTGTGGTGGGCTCAGGAATGTCACCTAAACAAGGGACTCTCTGTGACCCGGCCAGAGGCGAGTCAGATTTTAACGACAGATGCCTCAGACATAGCTTGGGGAGCTCATCTAAATGGAAAGTGGATACAAGACAAGTGGCCTGCCAGACTACAACATCTACATATCAACATGAAGGAGATGTTAGCAGTCCAGTTTGCATTAATAGCTTTCAAGGATTTACTTCTTCCAGGGCAGGTGTTGATTCTAACAGACAACACAACTGTCATGTGGTACATCAACAAGCAAGGGGGAACACATTCTTATCCTCTATGCAGGCAAGCAATGATTTTGTGGGAGACTGCTCTCAGTTTACAACTAAGTCTTCAGGCGAGGTTTCTGCTGGGAGCACAGAACTCCTTAGCAGATGTGTTAAGCAGACAAATCATGGATCCCCACAGTGGAAACTGGATCTTCATGTATTTCAGAAATTGACAGTGTCCTGGGGAACTCCAGACATAGATCTGTTCGCTTCTCCACTAAACCACCAGCTGCCAAAGTTTTGCACAAAGCGGTTTCATCCCACAGCTTGGAAAGTGGATGCTCTTTCTTTCAGTTGGAAAAATCTTCATGTGTATGCCTTTCCACCTCTGCCTCTCCTCCCAAAGGTACTTCTGAAGGTCAGACAGGACAAGCCAAGGATGATTTTGATAGCTCCAGATTGGCCTCGACAGCACTGGTACCCACTACTGAGAAGTCTAGTACGGAAGCCTCCATGGCCTTTGCCTTTGATTCCACATCTGTTGTCCCAGGAGGACAGTCATTTGCTCAATGTCAAATTTCACTCTCTTCACCTAACAGCATGGCATATTCTGTTTTAAACCATAGAGGGTCTCAACTTCCACAACAAGTTTTGAATGTGATTTTGGAAGCTAGAAGGCCTAGTACAAGGAAAGTGTACGCAGATAAATGGAAGAGATTTTTATTTTGGAGTGCAGCTAAGGATTTGGATGTTTCTGAGCCTGATTTAAGTGTGGCTCTTCAATATCTTACTGAGTTATTGGACAAAGGTTTGTCCTTCTCTTCTATTAAGATTCATGCTGCAGCAATTTCAGCTCACTACGATTGTGACCCACCATTGTTTTCTCATCCTTTATTCAAGCAATTTCTTAGAGGGGCAAAGAATATAAGACCCCCACGAAGGGCTCCTACTCCTGCTTGGGATCTCAATTTTGTGTTGGAGAAACTCACTCTACAACCTTTTGAGCCTGCAGCTACTGCTGAGTTGAAATATTTGTCATGGAAGACTGCTTTTTGTTGGCCATTACCTCTGCAAGAAGGGTTTCTGAATTGCAGGCCCTTATGGCAGTTGAGCCTTTCTTAATTTTCCATAAGGATAGGGTATCTTTACGAACTAATCCTTCCTTTATGCCTAAAGTGGTTTCTAGTGTGGCTTTAAACCAAACTATTCATTTGCCTACTTTTTGCAAATCCCCAAACTAAAGGGGAAAAGATTTTGCACACTTTAGATGTACACAGGCAGTTGCGATATTATTTGGACAGAACTAAAGGGTTCAGACAATCTCAGCAGTTATTAGTTTCTTTTGCTTTGTGCTCTCAGGGCAAGCCCGTGTCAAAACAAACTATTTCTAAGTGGATTGGATTTTGCATTGCTTTCTGTTATTCCCATCATGGCAAAGAGATTCCAGCTGGGATTAGACCTCATTCCACTAGGGCTACTGGCACTTGACAGCTTTTTGAGGGGGTGGCTACTAAGGATATTTTGGAGGCAGCCACTTGGAGTTCAGTGCATACCTTCTCTAGGCATTACCACCTTCCACTGTACTCTAAATCCAGGGCTGGTTTTGCCACTGCTGTGTTGCAGGGCATTTTGGCAGCTCCTGCTTCGTTATAGTTTAGCCATCCTCCCTTACCTCTGCTTTGGGATTCTACCCAAGTGTTAGGACTGCAGCAATGTGAGATGAAGAACATAGTACAGTTTTGTACCTACCATAAATGTAGATGTTCGAAGATCCACATTGCTGCAGTCCAATTTACCCTCCCTCCTTCCCCTCTGTTGTTGAGGTGGTTGTGTGGGTTGGGTTTTCCATCTGAGGTATATTGCATTTTGTATATATTGTATATATTATACATATTTTTGGTATTAGGCTAGTTGGTTGTTTAGTTGTTGTCTATGGGTTTTTGACCTTTCTTTTTAGGGTCTTCTGACATCTGGGGCAAGAAAAGACTGAGGATATGACGTCGGTCATGCGCATTTGTACCCTGACGTTCTGATGTCAGTCAAATGCGCCTTGACCGACGTCAGCCTTATACTCTGATATTCGGGCCGACCGAGGGACAGCGGACTACTCAAGTGTTAGGACTGCAGCAATGTGGATCTTCGAACATCTACATTTATGGTAGGTACAAAACTGTACTTTTCCTTTGACCATGGGAAGGCTTTCTTTGGCTTGTAGTCAAAAGTTTAGTGCTTGTAACATAGAATGGGAACTTCCTCTCTTGTGTGTGTGTGTGTGTGTGTGTGTGTGTGTGTGTGTGTGTGGCTTATTGCTTCCTGACAGCCAGTTGTCCTCTGCATCTGTCTGTCACAGGGCAAGAGGCATTTTCTTCTCATTCTCTCCCGGAGAGGCAAGAGCCACTTACAGAGGAAGTAATTCATTCAACCCCCAAGGCTTTTCTGTTTATGGCCCTAAGCCACTACCTAGGGCTGGTAGTTGATGTTAGCAGCCAAATCACCTCAGGAGTTCCTGCCATATGTCCCCCCACCGTGTGTGTGCAGAGGACTACCGTTACCGGCCTGGCAGGACCAGACTAGCATTCCATTTTGTGGCCATGATCAATGTGTACAAAACCTTTGATTACATATGCTTGGCAGACTGGAGCCACCAGTCCTTCCACCCCCCAGGAAGGGCAAGTTGGCATCAGAAGCTCACTGCCACTGTCCCCTACTAGTCTGTTTGGCTCCTGAAGTGATAGTTGCACTCTGGACATCTGGAGTGCAGTCAGGACTTTATCACTCTGCAGCACATATCCAGGGAGGATGGCAACTTTTGAGGTTTTCTTTAATGGCAGTAGTTTTTTTTTGGTTAAAGTTAAACCTGTTCCGTTTGGATTTCTTACCAGCTCTGTTTTGCTTCTGGTCATGTGTGGCTTAATACGAGAGCTCACATTCCATGATGTAGGTAGTATTTGTGAGGTTGTCTTTTTATAGGCTAACATTTTTTTCCTCCAAGTTTATAGCATGTACTGTGCTCTTTTTGTCCCCCAGGTTGCCTTTTGTGCGTGTAAAATGTTTCTTTTGTCACAATTGAGCCAATTCTTCTGTTGGTCTTCTCGTCACACCTGTTTCGACTTCACTGTCAGTTGTGTACATTGATATGTTTTATGTTCTCTGCCTCCTGCCTTCATATCAATATCGACCCCAGTTCCAAGTCAGACATCCATTTTTAAGAAGGTCAAATTCTTGCTTTTTCCATGTCTGCACCATGCTGGGTTCTGGGTCAGTGGTCAACCTATTATATGCCTTGCTTGTTTTTTGTGAGAAGACTGATTTTAATTTCATGGTATAGTTAAATGTCACACACATCATGGCTGCGGTGGTGCAGCAGCGGTCTGTGGTTCGATTCTCTGCTGGAGCACCATCTGTGAGGAGTCTGCATGTTCTCCCCAAGGTCGATTGAAATTTAAAGACATGCAGGTGGGTGTGCCTTCTTTAAGGGGCTGACAACTCGACACCGTAAAAATCCACTGCCAATCATAAGCGGACCGGTGATCCACTGTGGCGACCCCTAACCGGGAAAAGACGAAAGACATTACATTTGTCTGCTTTAGGAGCAAGTGGTTGTCAGTATACATGAGACAGTTTCTGCATTGCTTCTGGATGCCCGTGTCAGTCAGGTTGGCTGAAGAAATGGTGGGGAGCAGTCCATCCATTAGGGCAGGTGTATGTTGTAGTGACTAATGGGGAATGGGCTAGATTGATTTGCTTGTGAGACTGGCAAAGGGCAGTTACTTTTGGAAGACTGTATCCGCACCGCAGAATGAGCAGCAGAGTTGCTTGTTGGATAGCAATGCACAGTTGTGTTGGGCACAGAGGGGCTGTGGAGCTAAGGATGGTTTATTGGCAGATACAAAGGGAAAATTTAAGTTACTAATCGCTTGCGTCTATATACCGCAATGCCAAACCACATTGCATGGTGCGCAGCTACACGCAAGAGTGGTGCTTAAACAGCTGTGAGGTAAAACAATTCTAATACAAATTAGCTAGTAGTAGAGCTCAAAACTGAGCCCTTTTCTAACCATCCCCAACTCAGAGGTGTCCTGTGTTGCACACTTTTGCAACAAGGGTGCAGGATGGCCTTCCTAATGTAGGATGGTTTGTTTTATTGCAAATTTTCTTTCAAACAGTCTAGATTCAGCAGATCTGAATCTAATATGTGCTAAGAATATGCAGAAGTACTAAGATGTGAAGTGCAGAACAAAACAGTCAAAGTAGCTGCCATAGCAAAAGAGAGAAGCAGCAAAACAGTAAAATACAGTTCAACAAGTGCAAAGCAAGCTTAAAAAATACTTATTTTTTGTTGTTCTCAGAGAATGCTTTGGATTTAGATTAGATTTACTCAAGGTCTCTGGCTCAGTCACCAAAATCGGAGCAACTCTGCCAAACCGAACCAAATATATGTACTCCATGGGATTGTACTAATGACTGTAGGATACACAGTTATGCTCTTCTGATTATATACACAAGTTGACTGCAGTGAGATATGAACCCTTATCTAACTAGATACACAAGCTGTAGAACGCCTTACTTAACACATGCACCATGGCACAAGTCCTAGATGTTCTTTGTGTTTCACTGTTGCAGTCATCACCTGTGGGGTTATCCCTGCCATGGTAGGCCTCGGCTGGCCCGAATACCAGAGTCAATGGTTTTCTGCATTGGTTGCTGTCGCTTGCTGTCTATCAGGTTGTCAGTGTTATAAAGGAAGGCAGCTGACGCCATTACACCCGTCTTTCTTGCCGTGTAACCCGTAGCAGAAACAGTTCACAAGTGTGCCAGTTGGTCGCTACCAGTGTTTGAATTACAGCTGAAAATGTCTAAAGCCAAGTACCCCATTGGGGATCCTTTTTTCTTGCACTAACCGATGTCTGAAAAAGTTAACAGTTGTCTCGCTTGTGGAAAGCAGATCCCACACACAGACTTCCATTTATATTGCGTCACTTGTTTAGGCCCAGACCAGGACACCGGTTCTGTGCCCTGTTTAATGTGAGAACCATTTGTCATAGAGCTCTTATTGTAGACTATCCGTGGACATTCCAAATAAACATAGAGATAAAGATAGAGACAGACCACACAAGGCTAAGCCTTCCGACAACTCTACTGGTAAGCAGGTTATCAATTCTCCGGAATTCAGTGAGGCACTTTCGTAGTCCCTGATGCCCGATACGATATCTACGCAGGCCTCTACCGAGACCCTTTTGGAGTTTGGTCTGCCGCAGAAATCTTCGTCTTCCGAGCCTTTGGTTGTCTCTGCCTTGTTTTGGTCCGGAGCCCCGATGCAGGCACTGGCTTCCAAGGAGGCCTTTCACACTACCAAATCTAGACAAAAAAAATCTTCTTATCCGACTACTGTTTCTCTCAGACCGATGGATACTCTTAGGCATAGAAGCCAGGCCACTCCTAGAAAATCTACCTCTAGCCACCATCTTACTCCTGCCCCACCTCCCCAAACCCAAATGCTTAAAGTGGCTGAGGATTTTATCTCCCTTATCAGGGGCAGTCAGGCCACAACATCTAAAAGGAAAAGACACCCTTCTCCTGAAATACTGACAGAACAGGATTCTGAGGAATCTGATTATTCAGATTTTGAAGAGGAACAACGACCTCTGACTGCTTATGAGGATTCGGATATAGAGGAATCTATTTCTTCTGCCTCCCTACCAGAAGACCCTTCACACCCTCAGGGAACATTTACACTGGGAATCCCAGGACTTCCCTCAGTCTAAGAAAAGACTAAGAGTTTCTAGACTTTCCCCAGCACAGACCCTTGGCCATCCCCCTATCTTACAGGTGGTGGATGATGCTTTCCATGAATCCAGCTTAGGCCATGACTCCCTGCCTCCTGGTCCCAGTAAACCTGACTGGTATTACAGGGTACCAGATTCTCACAAATACCTGTACCGGGTCTGCAGCAGGATTTCTGAAGTTATTACACAGGGACCTAAAGCAGCTAAGGCTAGTTATGCAAAGAATCCTATTCCTTCTGACAAGGATTCCAGAGTTCTGGACAGATAGACAAGGTTGCACAGGTGTATACTTTTTTACCCTATCTGGGCACTCAACTGTCAGTTCTACATGTTAAAATATCAACACCACACTTTGGAACTATTAAAACAAAAGATTTCAACCTTTCCTGACTCTTCCAATTTGAAAGAGTTAGCAGATTTACTGTATTCTGCTTGTCAAGTGGCCAAGCACTCATTGCACTGTGGATATGACGCCCTAGAAGCCTCAAGCAGGGCAGCAGCGTCAGGATCGGTCATTGGGAGACATGCATGGTTGAAGGAACAACCTCCCCTGATCATGTCAAGTCTAAACTAATTGATGCACCCTTGGATAAAGGCCGCCTGTTTGGAGTAAAAGCAGAAGAGTTGCTTAAAAACATGGAAGACAAAGCAAAATCTATGCAAGCAGTAAAATATTTCTTTCAGGTACAACCTCCTAGGTTCAGCAAGAATTTTCCATCTAAGCATTGGTCCTTTCCTACACCTAGCAGACAGGGGCAAAGTAAGGCCCGCAGGGACAGGCCTCCCAGGCCCCTATCCCATGGACAGCAGAGAACCAAACAGTGGACCACTTCCGCCCCAAAGGCAGGGAGTTCTTAAGGCATCCCTCTGACAAAAACTCTCAATGATTCCCTCCTCCCTCTGCCCTCCTGTCACTCACCAAAAGCTAGGAGGAAGGCTCTCTCTCTCTCTGCAAAGAAAATTGGCTCTCTGTTACAGTGGACCAGTGGGTCTTAAAGATCATTTTTCAGGGATACAAATTCTTTCAATGAACTCCCAATTCCAAGAGGGTTCCCAGACTTGCCTCCAAATCAGTGGGCAGAGGCATTGAAACACGTTCAACTCTCATATCACAAGGGCAATAGAACCTGCCCCCTCAGGTCAAACAGGCAAAGGATTTTATTCCAGACTATTCCTTGTTCCCAGAAAAGAGGGCACTTGGCTCCCCATCCTGGATCTGTCCATTCTGAAGACCTCCCTGGTGGTCCCCAAATTCAAAATGCCTACTTTGCAGCAGCTGCTGCCTATGCTGACATAAAATGCCTGGTTAGTAACCCTAGACCTAAAGGATGCCTACCTCCACATCCCCATAAGGGAATCCTGCAGGAAATTCCTGCGCTTCAAAGCAGGCTCACAACACTTTCAGTTCTCTGTGTTACCCTTTGGCTTATCTACTGCTCCCAGGGTTTTCACCAAATGCTTAGCCTCGACCATAGCATTTTGCAGACAGAGAAATGTACAGATTTACCCTTATCTGGACCACAGCCTCATTCAGGCAGAGTAAAAAGAACAGCTGCTAAAGGACTTCCTCTTTGTCAAAACCTTCCTAACCTCCTCTTAGGGTTCACCATCAGTGAGAGGAAATCAAAGCAAACACCCTCCAGGAAGATCATTTTCTTGGGAGCACTGCTGGACACAGCATCCCAAATGGCTTTCCTATTCCCAGAAAAGCAGAGCTTCCTGCCTCTCTACTTTACCCAGTTAGCTTCCAGAAGTCACCTCACTGCAAGGAAGTTCCTGCAAGCCTTGGGGTACATGGCATCTTGCATCCTTCTAATTCCTCTGGCCAGGCTTCACATGAGAAAACTTCAGTGGTATCTAAAGAACCTTTGGTGTCAGCACACTCAGCCTCTAGAGACCTCTCTCCTTCTGATCCCCTGTACAAGGGCAGAGTTTCTCTGGTGGACGGAGGCCTGTGCCAAGAACAAGGGTCTTCCCTTCATCCTCTGCCCAACTGGGAAAACCATTACCACCAACGCCTCCGACATAGCTTGTGGTGCTCACCTAGTAGATAGGTGCACCCAAGATCGTTGGGATGCTCAGTACCTTCACTTGCACATCAACCAGAAGGAAATGATGGCAGTATAACAGGCTCTGACATCCTTCAAACTCCATCTCGAGCCAGGGGTCTCCTAATCAAAACAGACGACACAGTAATGTGGTGCATCAACAAACAGGGAGGGACCTGTTCTTACCCTCTGTGCAGGCTAGCCATAAGCCTGTGGCTCACAGCCTCTTCCATAGCCCAATACCTGCCAGGGATCAACAACACCCTGGCAGACCACTTGAGCAGAAACTTACTGGATGCCCACGAATGGCAGCTCCACAGAAAAATCTTTTTACAAGTCACTAAGGCATGGAGGACCCCAGAGGTGGATCTCTTAGCTTCACATCTGAACCATCAGCTAAAAAAAATCCTGTACCAGAGAGTACCACCACCTAGCGTGGAAGGTGGATGCTTTGACCTTCCGCTGGAACACCCTCTTTGTGGATGCATTCCCTCCTCTACCTCTTATTCCCAAGGTACTGATCAAAGAAAGGGAGGAGAGACCAAAAGCCATCCTCATTGCTCCAGATTGGTCCAGACAACATTAGTACCCTTACTGCGCCACCTGACCTTAAAGCCTCCCAGGCAGCTTCCCTTAATCTCAGGCCTCAACTCAGGTGGGGGGAAATGCTGCACCCAGACTTGCAGACAATCAGCATGGCTTGTACTATAAAGGCAAACAAGGGGGTCCCTGTTAAGTAAACGGGTCCTAGACGTTATCTCAGAGGCCAGAAGGCCCAACACCAGAAGGTCTTGCGCAGGAAAATGGAAAAGATACTGCTCCTGGAGCTAGTCCAGAGGGGGCAATACCTCGCAACCTTCCATCCCTCTTATCCTGGACTCCTTAGCAGAACTACTTAATAGTGGCCTCTCCTTCCCCTCTATTAAAATCCACACCTCAGCCATTTCGGCTCATTTTGATACAGAACACTCCCTGCTCTCCTACCTTTGATTAAACAATTCCTCAGAGGGGCATCTAATATCAGACCTCCCAGAAGGCCACCCACTCCAGCCTGGGACCTGAATTATGTTTTGGAAATACTTACTTTACAACCCTTTGAACCTGCTGCTTCAGCAGACCTAAGATATCTCTCCTGGAAGACTGCTTTCCTGCTAGCTATCATCTCAGCCAGAAGGGTTTCAGATCTTCAGGCATTGATGGCCATTGAGTGCTTCATCATCTCCATGCAGACAGGGTCTCCCTGAGGACTAATCCCACCTATATGCCCAAGGTGGTATTTAATTTAACTCTCAACCAGGCCATATATTTACCCGCCTTTTTTCCTAACCCTCAAAACAAGGGGGAAAGAATTATGCAGTCGCTAGACGTGCACAGACGGCTCAGATAGTACCTGGACCGTACTAAGCCCTTCAGGAAAACAGACCAAATAGTCAGCTTTGCCCCAGGGGCAGAGAGGAAGCCCATTTCCAAACGGATCTCACACTGTATCCACTTCTGCTACAGATTGCATGGGAACCCCCCCACCCTAAGTCTTTTCGAACCCATTCCACTAGGGCAGCCTCCACTTCCACAGCATTTCTCAGAGGAGTTCCCACCAGGGACATCCTGGAAGCTTCCACCTGGACTTCTGTCCATACCTTTACTTTCTAACGCTTGGGCAGGGTTTCCCTCTGCAGTTCTGCCGGGCATGCTGACCCATTCCTAGGTGTCTCGCTAATCGTACCACCCCTTTCCTCAGCTTTGGGAATCCTCCCACAGGTGATGACTGCAACAGTGAAACACTAAAAACATAATACAGTTGTATACACTTATCATAAATGTAGATGTTAGAGTGTATTTACTGTTGCAGTCCTGGTTTCCCACCCTCCTTCCCCCTTATATCTTTTTTCTTTAGGGAGACCTAAGTTGCTAATAGTAGCTTTTAGCCACCAGAACCTCTTTACCATATTTACTGGGGCCTCTGACTGGTTAGAGCAAGAAAAACTGATGTAATGGCGTTGGCTGCCTTCCTTTATAGCACCGACGACCTGACTTCAGACCGGAAGTGACAACAGCAAACACAGAAAAACATTGACTCTGGTATTCGGACCGGCCGAGGACTACCACAGCAAGGATAACCCCACAGGTGATGACTGCAGCAGTGAATACACTCGTAACATCTACATTTATGGTAAGTGCACACAACTGTATTTTCCATTGATTAATTAAGTGATCCTCATGTCAAGCATGGTCAAAGTGATCCCAGGGGTGTATTTTCTGTTACCTATCCACTCGTCAAGGTTTCTCTTGAAGAGTGTTAGTGAGGGGCTCTGCCTAATGTAGTTTTGAATTTTGTTCCAAAGCATGGGGAGTCTGTGACAGGAATCTATCCCTCCAGCATGTTCTATTTATTGTTGTGGCGAGGTTTAGCTCACTAGAGCGCGTGGCTTGCAGTGACTTGGATTTCTTTAGGTGGAGCATGTCCATCAATTCTGAATTGGGCATGGCTTTGTAAGTCAGGCTGAGATCGCCTCGGAGTAAGCGATATGCCACTGACTACAGCCAGAGTTTTTTCAGTCAGGCTGCATAGGACATATGTCTGAGACCAGTAATCCTTTTGGTGAGGTACTTTTGTGGTCTTTCCAGCTGTTGGAAGTGTCTTGTGAGGTACATCCCAAATGGGGCATTGTACTCTTTTATGATGGGTCTGATGAGTGACTAGTAGAGGGGCACTATAACCTCTTTATTTCTAGATGCGAGCCCTTTAGTAATTAGATGGGCCACTTAGAAAGATTTTATAACTACTTTGGCAATATGATTGTCAAAGTCTACCTGGGTCCCCAGATCTCTTATTACCTCTTCTGTATTAAGGGGGCTGCCACCTATGTGGTAATTTGCGGTCGTTTTGTTTTTCCCAAATGGGATGACTATGCATTTTTTGGCATTTAGCTTGAGGCCATGACTTTGACACCAGATGTCCGTGTCAGCCAGAGAGTCAATTATGACTCCCAGTTTGCAGTCATCAACGAACTTGATTAGCCATAGTCCTTCTGTGTTTGCCTGTATGTCTGAGAAGTATATGCCAAACAGTAAGGGTCCCAGGACCGATCTTTGCGGGACACCAATTGTGACTGGTTT
Organism: Protopterus annectens; assembly: GCF_019279795.1. NCBI lineage: Eukaryota > Metazoa > Chordata > Ceratodontiformes > Protopteridae > Protopterus > Protopterus annectens. The sequence continues at coordinate 26,986,327 of NC_056728.1, read as the reverse complement.
AGAGTTGGACCTGGAGCCCGCTATTCTTACCTTGTGAGTTCTGTCTGTAAGCCAGCTGGCAACCCATCCCATGACGTAGGGGTTTATGTTCAGGTTGGTGAGTTTTTCTGTAATACCTGAGTGGGGAATGGTGTTGAAAGCCTTGGCGAGGTCAAGATAGGCTCTGGGAACCACCTTTCCCTCGTCTATGGCCTTGGTGACTGTCTCGAAGTCAACCAGGTTTAGTAGGCATGATCTGCCCTTAACAAAGCCGAACTGGGTCGGGTTAAGTGTTTGGAGGTTCCCAATGTCTTAGTTAATGAGTTCCATGAATATGTGCTCCATAGCCTTGCAGACCAGGCTAGTCATTCTTATGGGGCAGTAGTTACCAGGGTCAGTTGTGGCCCCTCCTTTGTGGAGTGAAATATCAGTTGCTGTGCGCCATTCTGTGGGCATGTAGCCTGTGGAGAGGCTGATGTTGAACAGTGTATTTAGTTCGTTCTGTAGTTCATTCAAGATGCAACCTGGGACACCATCCGGCCCCATTGACACTGTTTTTGGCTTTTGAAAAGGCTGTTTTCACCTGTGCATCTGTGATTTCTGGGACACTACACTTTTCCGGTATTATTGTAGGCCCTTGTGGGGGGTGAAGTTTGCACTGAATCTATCTGCCAAGATTTTGGCAATATCAGTAGGTAAAGTATATTTTGTGCTATTTTGCACTAGTTCAGTGCATATCTGCGAGTTGCCACTTAGATTCTTAACATAGCTAAAGAAGGCTTTGTGGTTATCTTTTGAATCCTTGGCTATTTTTCTTTTGAAGTTAGCCTTGGATGATTTTGAGGGACCTTTAGTTTCTTACTGATCCTGATCAGGGATGTCTTTCTTCTTGGGATTTGTTTTTTTTCTGAGCTAGTTTCCTCCTCCTGTTGTATAGCCTGTTTATTGCAGGGGTGCACCAGACTGGTTTCCTTCTCTTAGAGGAGTGAGTCTTGGTTTTGCTAGGGATTGCATGATCCATGCATCCTTGTAGGTGCTCATAGAGTGCATTTGTAAAGGTTTTTGCATCTTGTGCAGCATTACCCTTTAGTGTGGGTGCTGTGAAACTTACCACCTCTGTCTTAACTAAGGTGAAGTTTGCTTTAGAAAAGATTTTTTACTGTGGTTTCCTTAGTTGGGGGTGGTGGAGGAGTGTGGACATCCAGAGTGATTAGTTTATGGTCTGATCTAACCAATGACTGGTTGACCACCAGTGTGGAACACCTGTCGCCCATGTTGGTGATGACCAGGTCCGATATGTTTTCACCTCTGGTAGGGGAGTTTACCAGCTGATCCAGGGCGTTTGAGTTGATGAATTCCAGGAAGCGCTGGCCCTGGGAGTTTGTACTCTAGTAGTTTTCCCAGTTAATGGTAGGGTAATTGAAATCGCCCAATATCAGGGTGTTCGGTAGGACCTTCATGTTTTCCAGCATCTCCAGAAAGGTGGAGTGGTGGTCCTGGGTCATGGAGGGTGATCTGTAGCGGGTCACAATTTGCAATGCAGATTTGCCTGATGTTAGTTGCACATGGATATCTAGAAAAGGCAGTAGGGATTTGTACTGTCTTTCTTGGCTCTTTTTGGGACAAGAATAGTTGTTGATGTGGTGCAAAGTGGTGCTTCCACCCTTTTGTGGCTCATATTTAGGTGGAACTGTGACATTTATAAGGTTACGTAGCTTTTTAGTTAAATTGGTGTTGTATAAATCCCCCACTCCTTTTTAGAAGTGCAGGTGGCATGTTTTTAATGTTGGCACGTGTGTGTGTATTGTCATCCATCTCTCTCCCCACCTCTCTCTCATGACAGATGGAGCTGTTTTTACATATTCATTTGCATATATTTTATAGAAAATGCCACCTTTAATATTGTATCACTTGATATCAGATTGTCTGCCTACACTCAATACGGGAGAGAAGAGTGTGATCATTCTCCTTGATTAGCTTTTGTATACTTTCTAGAATCTATCTACATGTATTTTTCTTAATGCATCTTGGAGCTTCCACCACAATCCTGTCCCCTGATGGTGACTGAAGTTATTTTTAGATATACCTAGATGTACCTTTAATTCTGAGCTGCATCTCAGCCTCCCATCTTTTACCCAGCCTTTAAAGTATGCAGGAAATGTATATAGGTATATTTAGAGTTTTTAGCACCTTTATTCAATTCACATATTTTAATTAATGACATGGGTATGCATGCATCAGTGAGCACCAACTGTTGTAAATACATGCTTTCATTTGTAACAATTATTCACTCCAGCATTACATAACTTGCTCAATTCCTGCCTTCCTTGAAATTTCATTCCTCCTGAATGTTATTCTGCATGAATTAATACAGATTCCATTTATTTCTATGCAACTTCCTACTTCCCTTTTCTAAAGATTCCATCTCCTTTACAACATTCGATACTTCATTTACAGTTGGTTTAGAGTTTGATTTCCATTTCCTACTAATTTCTTTTTTGTCGGCCAGTTGCATTAAACTTACTAAGGCGTTTCTATGTTTGGCAGTGCTGTTTCTGTATGTTGTATCTTTCGGCTTTTCCCTGTTAGGGGTTGCCACAGCGGAACTCCGGTCCGCTAATGATTGGCAGTAGATTTTTACGTACCAAGTTGCCAGCCCTGACGTACAACCTTCAACGAAGGTACGCCCATTCACACATGTCTCCACACAGAAGACGCTTTAGCCGAGAATCGAACAGGACAACGTCTTACTTTGAGGCGACAACACTACCGCAGCACCACCACCGCGGTAGTGCTGTTTCTGTATCCCAGCTCAAAAGAATAATTTCTTCAGTTTATCAGAAATGTTGGGGGATCAAATTATTGTATCACAAAGGAAATTTTTAAAATGTGACATCTCATTACATTCATAAAAAACATGTTCCCAGTTACCCCTCTGTTGCCCATCACACTTCTAGAATTTGCCATCCAGTTTCCGAATTTTGCTTTTGGTAGAAAAATACCTGTGCAAACACTTAATGGAAAAATCCTAAACCTTCTACACTTGGGGAAAGATACTAAATGGCCTTTCACTGTTCCTTGGTATATTGCCCTTCATTTCTTACCTCCGCCTGTTTTCTAACCTCTTTTGATTGATTCTTGTAATTATCCTGCATTATTTCTTCCCACATCCCAAAGACATGCTGCCGGTGGATTGGACACTCTAAATTGGCCCTAGTCATGAGTGTGTGCGTGCCTTCTGTGGAAGGTTGGGTGCCAGGCTGGCAACTCAACACCTTAAAACTCCACTGCCAATCATGAGCAGACAGGTGATCTGCTGTGGCGACCCCTAACCAGGAAAAGCCGAAAGAAGAAGAATTCCTATCTTCTACCAATTAACCAGTTTTCAACAGCAGCTTCTGTTCTATCTAGACTCTACTAAAAACACATGAAGAGCTGCTTTTTAACTTGACACTTGCCTATCCCTGGCAGGAAAGACCATCTCCAACCTGCAGTCCAAACTTCTGTTTGGCCTCATTCCACTCTGTTACCTTTCCCATCATAGTTATGGGCTCCCAATGCCTTGACTTCTTTGACAGTTTTGTCCAGTAAACCCCCCCCCACCAGCCTGTTTTCTGTGCACCAATTTGCAGTCCTCTCTATAGGTAACATTTCCTTGCTCAATTCCCGTGTTGGCTTAGTTCATAATTTTTTTTTCTGCTACTTTATAAATGTAATATCCTCCATGGTGGTGGTTCTCCTTAAGGGCCTATGTCCAACATCCTACACTCTCCTTATTTTGTCAATTTTCTCCCTGTTTCAGCATAATTTCTTTCCATTTTGATTTGTAATGATTTCCTTGTGTTGTGTATACACGTTAGGAGTCTTAACTGTATTAACTCTAAAGCATTCCCTTCGAATCTGGTGATCCCAAACCACTTTTGCTGTATGGGGAAAAGCAAGTTATCCCTCTTGCCCTCTCTCCAAAGTTCCTTCAATTCGTTAATTATTATGGTCCACAACTTCTCCTCTGGTTGATGGTATATTTACTTTTTATGCTGTACTCTTCAGTAGACAAAGCCAAAGAGTATGATCACAGAGTTGAAGATGGAGATCTCAACCACCTACAATTTTATAGATTAGCTGTGGTCAAACCTTTAGATTCTTTGCCTTTTTCTTAACTCAAAACTCAGCAGGAGGAGTGGGTTAATAGTTAAAAGAATCTGTATCCAGGTTTTTATTGGTTTGTCTAGGAGCTTCCATAACCCTTCTGTCCTGACAGAGGTAGATATTATTTTCAGATGCAGTTATTTCAAGAAAATTTGTCTCTCTCATTTTTTCCTCTTTTGCTGCATCTAGGGGGGGGGGGGGGGCATTTGAGTAACAAGTTTATATTTTGAGCAATAGTCAGTCACAGCATGAAGTTATGGGAAAGAGTAGTGGAAGCTAGGTTAAGAAGGGAGGGGATTAGTGATCAGCAGTATGGTTTCATGCCAGGAAAGAGCACTACAGATGCGATGTTTGCTCCGAGACTGTTGATGGAGAAGTACAGAGAAGGTCAGAAGGAGTTGCACTGTCTCTTTGTGGACTTAGAGTAAGCATGTGACAGGGTGCCTAGAGAAGTGTTGTGGTATCGTATGAGGAAGTCGGGAGTGTCAGAGAAGTATGTAAGAGTGGTACAGGATATGTACGAGGGTAGTGTGACAGCGGTGAGGTCTGCGGTGGGAGTGACTGGTGCGTTTAAGGTGGAGGTGGGATTACATCAAGGATCAGCTCTGAGCCCTTTCTTTGCAATGGTGATGGACAGGTTGACAGATGAGATCAGACAGGAGTCCCCGTGGACTATGATGTTTGCAGATGACATTGTGATCTGTAGTGAGAGTAGGGAAAAGGTGGAGGAGACCCTGGAGAGGTGGACATATGCTCTAGAGAGAAGAGGAATGAAGGTCAGCAGGACTAAGATAGAATATGTGTGTGAATGAGAGGGAGGATAGAGGAATGGTAAGGATGCAGGGAGTAGAGGTGGCTAAGGTGGATGAGTTTAAATGCTTGGGATCAACAGTTCAGAGTAATCGTGAGTGTGGAAGAGAGGTGAAGAAGAGAGTTACAGGTAGGATGGAGTGGGTGGAGAAGAGTGTCAGGGGTGCTTTGTGAAAGACGAGTGCCAGTAAGAGTGAAAGGGAAGGTCTACAAGAGGGTAGTGAGACCAGCTATGTTATATGGGTTGGAGACGGGGGCATTAACAAAAAGGCAGGAGCCAGAGCTGGACATAACAGAGTTAAAGATGTTAAGATTTGCACTGGGTGTGACGAGGGTGGACAGGATTAGGAATAAGTATATTAGAGGGTCAGCCCAGGTTGGAAGGTTTGGAGACAAAGCCAGAGAGGCAAGATTACATTGGTTTGGACATGTGCTGAGGAGGGATGCAGAGTATATTGGGAAAAAGATGCTAAGGATGAAGCTGCCAGGTAACCAGAAAAGAGGAAGGCCTAAGATAAGGTTTATGGATGTGGTGAGAGAGGACATGCAGGTGGTCGGTGTGACAGAGCAGGATGCAGAGGAGAGGAACAAATGGAAACAGATTATCTGCTGTGGCGACCCCTAATGGGAGCAGCCGAAAGAAGAAGACTGTAGCAGACCAAACTTGAGGGAATGTTTTTAAAACCTGGTTTTCTCCAACTTGTCTAACACAACTTAGCAATGGGAAGTCTATGGGATTTGCTGCCACCTTGTACCCACAGTGTGCAGAGTGGTGTGAGAGTACAGCTTATTGTTCCCCTTTTTAAGCATGATTTTGATTTTGTTTCAGAAATAAAGGTCAGGTAGGGTGGATGTGTGCCCATTCCTAGCATAGGGCAAGGCAAATGAGGCCCGTATCTTCCATGTATACCTTTGGAGGGGTGGAGTAAGAGTTGTAGGGACAGTCGTTTGACCTACCAAGCCACCATATAGTTGTAGCTGTTAATTAACAAGTGGGCTGGATTGCTTGCTAACATGGGAAGAGCATTGTGGTTCCTAGCAACAATGTGCTGATAGCCCCCCCCCCCCCCCCCCCATTAAGGGGTGAGTTAACTCAAAAGGGTCTCATTGCTGATATCCCAGTGAGAACACAGGGCACACTGATATCTGGCAGATTGGTGGCACCTCAGGACAGCTCTTGTCTTAGTAGATATGAAGAGTGGAGGTCTTCACTGTTAAGGAATGACCGGATCAAGTCCACTTTGGGGTCAGAAGGGCGAGGGGTTAATTTGCAAGCTGAAGTCTCAAAACAAAAGCCATGTTTATAGCGGTTTATTAGCCTCAACGTGTTTGCCCCCCCCCCCCCCCTTGATTACCAAACAAACTATTCTTCCTGAGACATCTGAATTTATTGTCACATCAGTTCATGTCTCACCCATTTACTTAGTGTCTTGCTTTTTGGTCTCTCCATTTTGAGTAGTTGCAGTGATTCAGCTTTTTCAAGAAATGTGGTGTTCTCTTTTCTTTCCAAAAGCCAGGACAAGAAAAGACTTAGTTTAGGTGGGCCCTTTTTCTGGTTGGACTGAGGCTGTTCTTGCCATACGTACTACTTCGTTTCTATATTTGACACTTATTAAGGTTATTCTTACAAGATGTACTTTGCTGCCTTATCTGATTCTCACAAAGATTAAGATATATTTTTGCCTTGGCATCTCTTAAAAGTTTTCAAAGCCTTTTGAAAGACATTTTCTGACCAAGGTCTCTCTCAAGTGATCCAGACTTCCTTTGGATTCGTATATTGTCTTGGAATGGTAAACGCGGGCTCATTTTTGAATTAGTAGCTATGGCTGAGTTGGTGCTTGTCTTGTAAAGCTTTCTAGGGCTGCTAGTTTTGCCAGGAGAATCTGACAGTTGATGCTTTTCAGTGGATACTCTGCATTTGACCATCCGTAAGTGACGCATCTTTACTGAAGCATGAATCATTCTGTTGTTATTGAAGCCACTGAGCATAATTTAATGCAAAGTTTTCATTATTCTTTAGTTTTTTATTATTTTCGGGACAAGGGTGTAGTGATCATTCCATGTCAGGACAGTACTCCAACTTTGAGGAAGTACTTCTTTTCTCTGTGTCATTCTACAAGGACAGTTAGAAGTACTATTTGGACAGAACCCAGTCTTTAGGAACTATTAACTTTGTTTTTTGTGCTTTCAAGCCCCTTGGGGAAAACGTTTCTAAAATTATTCCTAACAGGTGGCTTTTAGATTGTATAATATTGTTTCATGTGCCAGACTTGCTTAGAACTCCCTACCAGGGCCATGACTACTTCCATGTCCCTCTTAAAAAAAATGTCACTGTGGATGACATAGTGTGGCTGATGCTTGGCCTTTCTTGAATAAAAAACATTTAAACATTAAAACATTGCAAACTGTGCCTGGTTTCTAGGTTGAGATCTTTTGTGGCCTTATTGGCCTAGGGCGGTCCACCTATTAGGAAAAGTTTAGGACTCCACACTGTACATTACCGAGGAGAGATTTGCTCCCATCAGAAGTGAAAGGTAAATTACCATAATGATAGATCCTGAGCTAGGCCAACCTTTGGTCCCATTTCACATTCTTCCATCTTGGCAGAGACTGAATCGATGTGTTAGAGTGTTACCATACTGTGATTATCCAAGGTCTGGAATGGATCATCTGTGTGCTAGATCTTGGGATAGAGAGAGGTGCCTGACAAAGTGAGTGCTGAGTCTGTCTAAATGTCTGTGGCCTTAGTCCTTCAGGGTATGGCAGATGACTATATTTTTAAATTTCTGTTTCCGTGGTGAATATGTTTATATAAGTTTTTTTTTTCTTTGACCATTCCTGTATCTTTTGCAGGAAAAACTGCACTTAAAGCTTTTTTTAATCATCTGCCTTGTGAAACTGACAAGTGCAGAAAGTAGGACACATTTAATCTGGTTATTACTGCCTGTTGACAGGGGATTTAGGTTATTGGAAAAAGGGAAAGTTGAAAAAAAAGAAAAAAAAAATTTGGAAAGGAGGTCAGAGAACTTCACGTATGCCATATCAGAAGGAGGAGTAGTAAAGTTAAAAAATGCATAATCCTGCTGCCACAGCTGTACTTGTGGTGTCCATTAACAACACTGTGCTCCTCTCCAAAGGTCTCTTGTATGACATGAGATTTGAAAGCTGGTGAAAACAGATCACTTGATGTGCTTTTACTGGTAATTGTGTCTCCTGAGTGGTTACATAACATAATGGCACTTCAGGATAACATTCCCTGCAGTTTGATTCCCCCCAGCCCCATCTAATTAAGGGTCATTGCTTTGCACACACACCTTATTTTTGTTGGTCTACACCACTGATAAAATGGGATAGTGCCCTGATTATGATACAAACGACCCAAATTCAAATAGCAGCTCAAAGTGCATGACTTATAAGGGGGTACACATGCTCAAGGTGCACTTGTGTGTGGGTGGGCATGCCCATTGTAAGGGGGTGGTACATATGCTCAAGGCACACTTTTGTGTGAGTTGGTTTTCTCTGGCCGAGACCAGGGAAACAACTGTGTTGCTGCCTGTCTGTGGGCAGGCTAGTCTTGCTGATGTCATCTTCGTGCAGAAGTGAAGGGTGGTGTAGCACTGACACCCATTGCATATCCACCCATGGGTTTGTTACAGCCGTGCTAAGGGAATGGGATGAGGGGGGAAGCTCTTGAACTACCGTTGATGGCTGCCTAAATGATGGTGACTGAAGCCCTCAGTGATGGAACAGAAACCGGTCCTTGAAAAGAGGAGAGCTGATGATTAGCAAGTAGTGGGAAAGTACAAAAATTAAAGTTGCTTATTTACATGTTAAAATATACTGTTAAGATACCAAAACTGCAGCTCAGTTTTGCAGAGAGGAATAATCTTGTTTATTGTAGAGAGCACAATTATGTGGAAGATGAGGTGATTAGGTCCCGTCTCCCCAAATTCAAAAGCTTTGCTCTCTTATATTGTTTTTTTCATATTTACTGTATTGTATAAGCCACGGTGGTGCAGCGGTAGCGTTGTCGCCTCACAGCAAGAGGTTCTCCTGTTCAATTCTCGGCTGGTGCGCCTTGTGTGGAATCTGCATGTCCTCCCTGTGGTTGAGTGATGTTCAAAAGACATGCGTGAAGGGTGTGCCTTCGTTGAAGGTTGGGCGTCGAGCTGGTACCTCGGCACTGTAAAAAAAAAAAAAAAAAATCTACTGTCAATCATTATCGGACCAGAGTTCCGCTGTGGCAACACCTAACCGGGAAAAGCCAAAAGAAGAACAAAAAAAACATCTGTTGTATTGTTACTATTTTACAATCATTGACCAATTAAAGAGCACCTTTGCATTGTTTTTCTAGCTAAGGATCTCCTGACTGTCTGTTCTTTTCCATATTGGGCACACATTCTGAATTCCATAACAGAACTTTCCACACACAGCCATGTTGGCAGGAAATAATGAAAAGCAGACTGAAACCAACAGAAATCTATCATGAAACGCAGGAAGCTTCAAAAGAAAATATTAATAAAACATTTTTCTTTGTTGCATCACTTTCTTCACAATACAAGACATGAGGTTTGTTGTAATTAGCCTTGCTGTTTCCAGTGTCATATTTTCCACACTGTGGTCTTTTCAGTGCATAGAATTTTCACCATATGTTTGGAAGTAGTTTTTTGTACCTCGTACAGTCATATTGTGAACTACAGAGATGCAGCCATAGACACATTTGTAACCATAAGCAGAATTTTGCAGATAATTATCTAGCTATTTTTCAAATGCTCTTTTTGTTGAAGCATGCCGAGATTAGTAGAAGGAAGAACTTTATTTCCCATTGCTTTTCTAGAACCATCCCTTCACTGGTGGTCTTCCTGATGCGTACACAACAGTTTTATAACCTTTTGTTTTGCCTTTTAGTCAGCCTTAAAATTGCACTTGGAATCCCAGTCGCATTTCACTGTGTTTAAGGGAATTTACCTTACTGTTGATATCCTTTTTTTCCTGCATTCTTTTGGCCATATTTCTGTGGGATCATATCGGTGTGGTACAACCAAGTCCATCCTTGTCAATAGCTGGACTAACTCTGGTATTGGGCAGGTTAATACCTGATGCTTTTCCAGGCTAGTGACCCCCTCTTCTTTTACCCATAATGCCCTCAAGTAGACCACCATCAGATCTTAATTGTCATGTGATGTCTTTCCATATCACTGTTGCTGTATACTTTACAATAGGGATTTTTTTCCTAGGACAGTCCAACATCCGGCCAGTATACCAAAGCCTTTAAGTTGTAATGAGTATGCCGTACATCACACTCATGTCCTTGAGCAGGGTGTAGGGCATAAAGGTGATGCCTAGATATACTATCCTCAGAACTTCTTTGCTGCCAGTCCAACCACCATCTTCAATCGTCTGTCTGAATGCTCGTTCATCTGGTTGCAAAATCGATTTCAGGTAAGTGCTCAGTTGGGTTTTTTTGATTTTCTTATCTTTGTTTTACCTTGTTCTGGTGGTTGGTTTCATGTCATCCAGAAAGGGGAGATGCCAGTGTAGGAGACAGATTCCTCATAGAGATCATCACGAGCAGTGTTTGTCCTGTTTAGGCGCTTCCCACAACCATAGGTCTTGCGAGATTTGCCAAGCTTTCATCCCTAAGACATTGTGCAGTCTGCTTTCTTCCCTTGTGATTTACTTAGACCCAACGGCTTAAACTGTTTGCTAAAGATACTATGGAGGGATCTTCATGGCCCAAAGGTCAGCCATCTGTGAAGAAAAAGACCAAGAAAGATCAGACTGATTCTTTGGCTGTACTTCCTCACCCCGGATGTCTCTCTTGAGGCTGGTGAAAGCACAGAGGATTGTCCAGTTTCCTTCTTGGATTCCTTTGCCATGATTGCTTTGGAGGCTGGCATGGATCTGACTCCACGCATGTCCATGGAGGGCCTTGCAGGTGACCACTTTGGGTGTATAAGGGGAACCACTGCTGGTAATTATGGAAGGGCCTAGGAGTGTTCCTCTGATATTGAGGGAAGAGGTTCCACCTACCATTATAGAATGATGTCCGTGGTCAGAGCCTCCTAAATTAAAGGTTGATGTCCCACTCAAAAGTAGCAGAAGACTAAACTCCTTTCGCCTGCTCCTAAGGATCCTCAGAGTGAATGGCAACATTTCACTCATGGCCTGTTAGTGCCCTTATGGGGTTTCTGTTCCTGCTCTTCCTTGGTCTTCTACTCCTCTTAAGAGGTCTAGGGAGCAGGATTCCTCTGATGCTTGATTCTCATGAAGTCACTTACTTATTAATCTCAGATTCCTTCTCCTTTAGACTGTGGTTCTGAAGAAGTCCATCAGTCCTGACTCTCCTTTTGAGGAGATTACGTTTGGTTTTGCTATTTTCAGAATGATGGAATTTTTCAAGTGGGACTATGCTCTGGTATCTGATGTTCAGAAGAGGTACTATGAGCTTTTGCTGTTGGAGTCTGAGGCCTTCTGCTGCCCTGCTGGATGATTTTTCCACTGCTTCTCAAGCCCCTGACTCCTAACCCTCTGCTCCCAAGAATTCTGATAGGTTTTTTAAAGTGCCTGATGACTGCAAGTTTCTTTATAAGTGTCCCTCAGCTGACCCCTCTGTGATGTGTGTGCCTTCTGATAAGCCTTCCAAATTGTTGCTCTCCATTAAACTGCTGCCATCTGATAAGGATAGGAGAACCATGGAGAGGATGGGTAAGATGTATACTTCTGCTACCCTTGCCCTTAGAGCTGTTGACTTGTCAGGCACACATTACCAGGTATGTATTGGCTCTTCTGTGTCAGGCCTGTTAAGCCATTTCAGAGCTTCCTGATTCTGAAGGGAAGGCACCTCTCTTTTTTTGCTTGGGACGCCCTCCCAAGTGGCTTACATTTCCATTAAATGCAGTTATGATGCAGCTGATAATTCATCTAGGGCTGCTGCTTTTGTGTCTGTTTGGAGGAGGTATTCCTGGCTCGGACTTCAGCCTTTGTCTAATATCAAGGTTAAACCGATGGATGGTCCTCTGGATAATAAGCATTCATTTGGTGTTGCTGTTTACTGTGAATTTCCAAAAATCATTCCCGACTCCTCCTCAGGATCCTGTGTTTCTGGGGTGCAAGCTCCAGATTGTTTCAATGCTGGAATCCCTGCCTCCTCCCAAGGTTTTAACTCTGATTGCTTTCTTTCAATCCCTTCTTCCTCTGGCTTCCATTTCAGTCATGGAGTTTGAGGGCTGTGGGATACATGGCTTCCACCATTCCTATGCATCCTCTGGCCAAGCTTCATATGACAAAGCTCCAGTGGTTTCTAAAGTCAGTTTGGCTTCAGCATTCCGATCCTTTAGATTTTCTAGTCCCTCTACTTCCATGCCTCAAGCTGGAACTTCAGTGGTGGATTTGTCAGTTGTCCCTCAAGCCAGGACTTACTTTTCAACCTCCTATCCCCTCTCAGGAACTCTTCCCAGATGCCTCAGAAATGGGTTTGGAGGCTTCCTCTGGTCCTGTGAAAGTGCAGGGCCCTTGATCTCTTCGACAAAAGGAGGATCATATCAATGTCAAATGGATGAGGCTTTTTTCTGGCTCTCCAGGCTTTTCATTTTCATTCCTTCAAGGGCCTTTCAAAATTCTCACCAGCAATAAATACCATGGTGATGTGGCGCATCAACAAGCAAAGGGGGACAAGGTCTTGCCTCCTGTGTAGGCTAGCCCTTCAGGTTTGGGATCTAGCTGTCCAGTATTAGGTGACCCTTCAGGCAGATGTTCTTCGTGTTTCACTGTTAGTCATTACATTTGGGTAATCTGCTGGCAGGTTGCCCTCAGTCGGCCTGATTAACAAAGTCTTGGGTCCTGCGTCTGTTGCTGTCCCTTCTCCCATGACGTCAGGGGTATAAAACATGCAGCCAACCCCATTACATCAGTCTTTCTTGGCGCACGGTGCCCGAAGCAGAAGCAGTTCACAAGTGCCAGTCGGCAGACTCCAGAAATTTTCGTTTTCGAGTTTCAGAACCGAAGTCTTCAACTAAAAAGCTAAGTACCCCGTTGGGGAAACTTTTTCTTGCTCCTTACCGATGTCAGTAAAACTTAATTGTAATACTTGTGAGAAGCAAATACGATAAGGATTTTCACTTGTACTGTATTCCTTGCCTAGGCCTTGACCACGACGTACCTCACTGTCGGTTATGTGCTTTATTTAATCAACGCACTATCTGTTGTCGGTACATTTTTGCTTCTAAATATTTTGGATCACGGTTTAATTATCCAGAAATGATGTCTGTGAGCAATCAGACTACCGGAATACATAAAAAAACGAAAAGAAAAAGACAGAGACAGGCCGTTAAGGTCCAAAGCAGATTCTCAGAGCAGGTCCAAAAGTCAATCCCACAAGTGGATGCTTCACAGGGATGTGTTTCTGGAAATTGTCCACCAGTAGGATATTCCTTAAGTAGATCTATTTGCTTCCCCTCTGAGCAGACAACTTCCTCTTTTTTTGCAGCAGATTCCTATGTCCTCTGGCTTGGAAGAGGGAAAGCAGTCTCTCTCTCTCTCTGTCTTGGAAGGAGATGTCTCTCTATACCTTCCCTCCCCTTGCTCTCATTGCGAAAGTCCTGTTCAAAATAGAACAGGATGCTCCCAAAATCATGCTGGTTCCTTCTACATTTAGATAAGGACACTCATCACAAGTTACCTCACAGGGTGGACCTACTCGCACAACACAAGGGATCTGTCATTCATTCCCCCACTTGCCCACTTTTCAGCTGACGTTGTGGGTGGCAGGGTTTTGATCCCCTTCAGACACCTTTTTTTTCTGAAGACGTGCTTCGGATCCTGCAGGAGGCCTAGAAAAGTACTGCTAGGAAGTCTGATTTATCCAAATGGAAGAGATTTCCTCTTTGGTGTCTTTCTCATAACCTGGATCTACTTAATGTGGGTGTTCCTTTGGTTCCGTCTTATTTGTGTGTATTGCTCAGTGCTGACTTAGCATACTCTTCTGTACAGGCCCACCTGTCAGCGCTCTCTTCTTGTCTGCCTTTGACATCTAGATTTGACACCAAACAGTTTCTTAAAGGCATTCTTCACATTAGGCCTCCCTGGAAGTCTGTCTGTCCTTCCCGAGGCCTTAATTGTGCTTTTAAAAATTGACCTGGGTTCCTTTTTAACCTGCTGCTTCAGCTTCCTTACAGCTTTGTACTTGGAAGACTGTTCAGCTTCCTTACAGCTTTGTACTTGGAAGATTGTTCTTCTACCAGATGGGTGCCTGAGCTGCAAGCCATTCTGGCTTTCCCTCCTTTTTTAGCTTTTCATCTGGGCAGGGTGTCCTTTCGTACTAATCTGTCTTTTATGCCCAAGGTGGTTAGTGAGTTAACTCTTATAGGTTCATAGATTAAGTACTAGGCTAATTGCCCTTTTTGGGCCATTTGAGGCCTAGCCAATTACCCCATGTGAGAATCAAACCCTGCACCTTGTGTCTTTAAGGTAAACACCATAACCATTATGTTATCCTCCCACCCACTAATCAGCCTATTCATTTGCACACTTTTTTTCCTCCTTTACAGTCTGCTAGCAGGAAGGTTCTTCACACCTTGGATTTGCATAGACAACTCCAATGTTATTTGGTTAAGATCTGAACAGCTTTTTGTTTCTTTTCATCCTAGATCTTTAGGTTTAGCTGTTTCCAAGCAAACTGTTTCTTTTTAGGTATCTAAAGTAATTTCTTTTAACTATTCTTCTCAAGCCAAGAGGCAGCCTTCTTCTGTTAAAGCTCCTTCTACTAAGGTTGTGTCTTCTGCATAGGATTGAATACCAATTTTATTCTATTCTTGAGGCAGTTACCTGGTCTTCTGTGCATACTTTTGCCAAGTACTGTAAGTTGGATGTGATTTCTATGGCCAGAACTGGTTTTGCCAGGGCCATACTTCATGGCTTTCTTTAGGGCTCGCTGGACCTTCCTCCTCCCAGTGTTCTTTCTGAGCTATTGTACTCTCCCTGTTGTAAAGAATGCTGCAAGAGTGATATGGAAGTACATAGTACAGTTGTATAAAATCTAACCATAACCGCAGATGTCCTTCTTTTCACTGTTGCAGTATTTGCTCCCTCGCTCCTCCCCTTTTCCATTCTGGATGTGCCTGTTGCCTTATTATATCCTTGGACTGTTGTCCCTACTGGGGCTTTTCAGTTCTGAAGACGGTATGTCTGGGCGTCACCTTTATGCAGTACGCTGTGCGCAGGGCGCATACGTGTGACGTATGGTTTACCCAATAAAACCTAAAGGCTTTGGTATAATGGCTGGACATCGCGCTGCCCTAGGCAGGGGATCCCTGTTGTAAAGAATACTGCAACAGTGAAGTGGACATCTACTGTTTTATGGTAAGATTTTACCCAACTGTACTTTAATGATGGTCAATAAAAATAAAATATTCCCAGGCTACTTTTCAAAAGTGGCATCTCATTGTATTGTTTTTTTCCCCCATCTAAAGTATTTGTCAGTATTTAATCTAGTTTTTCTTTGTGCTAACTTTGGATAATCAATTCAGGTCACTTAACAGAGAGAGAAGAAAATGTTTTTTTTTGCCTTCTTTATTCCTCTTCCATGGCCTAAAGGCATTCTTGCCTTGCTGTGTTATACTGACATACTTGGCACTCGAGACCTATTAAGGCAATAAGCAATGTGTTGCTGTTGCTAAAACTGTTGATGGTTGTCTTCAGTAATGAGTGATCTATTTTGCTTTTTAGAAATAGTAAGGTGCTTAAGAAATTTGTGTGGTGCCAGTGTATTACCCCAGGAGTACTTTTTTTTATTGTTTTTAGGTTCATAGGTAGGTACTAGGCTGTTTGCCCATAGGCATTTATAAGCCTAGCCGGAATGTATTGGCTTTCGCCGCCCCTTAGATTAGTTCCCTGTGCCTCTGTCCAGCAGAGCCACTGAAGTGATCCCCTGGGTAAACTTCCTGTTTCCCATCCACCCGTCAAGGTTTCTCTTGAGTGTTAGTGAAGAGCTCTGCCTAATGTAGATTGGAATCTTGTTCCAGAGCATGGGAAGTCTCTGGGACAGGAATCTATTCCTTCAACGCGTCCTATTTATTATTGTGGTGAGGTTTAGATCCCTAGAGCGTGTGGCTCAAGGGGTTATGGTTTTCTTTAGGTGGAGCATGTCCATCAATTCTGGGTTGGACATGGCCTTTTATGTCAGACAGAGATCACCTCTGAGTATGTGGTATGCAACAGAATACAGCTGGATTTACTTCAATCGAGCTGCATAGGGCATCTGTTTCAGGCCAGTGATCCTCTTGGTGAGGTACTTCTGTGGTCTTTCCAGCTGTTGCAGGTGTCTTGTAAGGTACATCCCAAATGGGGCATTGTACTCTATGATGGGTATGATGAGTGATGTGTAGAGGGGCACAATGACCTCTTTTGATCTGGATGCAAACCCTTTTGTGATTAGGTGGGCCACATAAAAGGATTTTCTAACCACTTTGGCAATGTGATTATCAAAGGAGAGATTACTATCCACTTGGGTCCCCAGATCCCTTATTTTGTCTTCCGTATTTAGGGGACTACCACCTGTGTGGTAGTTTGTGGGTACTTTGTTTTTTCCAGAGGGGATGACTATGCACTTTTTGGCATTTAGCTTGAGGCCTTGTTTGTGACACCAGGTATCTGTGTCTCAGTGAGACCCTTTTGGAGGATGTCTGTGTTAGCTGGAGAGTCAAATATAGCCCCTAGTTTGCAGTCGTCTGCAAACTTGGTCAGCCATAGTCCTCCTGTGCCTGCCTGTACCTCTGAAGTATATGCCGAACAGGACGGTTCCTAGGACTGAGCCTTGAGGAACGCCACTTGTAACTGGTCAGACCTAGCTCCCACAACTCTTACCATGTGGGCTCTGTCCGTGAGCCAGCTGGCAACCCATCTCATGATGTAGGGGTTTATTTTCAGGCTGTTGAGCTTGTCTATAATACCAGAATGGGGAATGGTGTCGAAGGCCTTTGCGAGGTCTGGGTAGGCTGTGTGGACCACCTTTCCCTCGTCTATAGCCTTGGTAACTGTCTCAAAGAAGTCCACCAGGTTTAGAAGGCACAATCTGCCCTTAACAAAGCCGAACTGGGTAGGGACCAGTGTTTGGAGGTTCCCAATGTCTCTGTTAATGGGATCCATGATGATGAGCTCCAAGCTAGTCATGCTTATAGACTGATAGTTCTCTGGGTCTGTTGTGGCTCCACCTTTGTGGAGCAGAAATAACTGTTGCTGTGTGCCACTCTATGGGCACGTAGCCTGTGGAGAGGCTGAGTTTAAACAGTGCGTTTAGGTGAGGGTTTAGTTCATCTTTGAGCTCGTGTAGGACACAGCCTGGGACACTGTCCGGTCCCACTGATGCTGTGTTTTTGGCTTTGGAGAGGGCTGTTTTAATCTGAGTATCTGTGATTTCAGGGGCACTACATTCTTCTGGTATGGTTATGGGCCCTTTTGTGGGTGAGAGGGGGGTAAAGTTTGCACTGAACTTGTCTGCCAGGATGTTGGCGATATCTGTTGGTTCAGTGTATTTTGTGCCATTCTGCACCAACTCAGAGCAGATCTGGGAATTGCCACTTAGATTCTTGACTTAGCTAAAAAATGCTTTGTGGTTTTCTTTGGCGTCCTTGGCAATTTTTCTTTCGAAGCTAGCCTTGGATGATTTTATGAGGGATCGTAGTTTCTTGTGGATACTGATCAGGGATGTCTTCCTCTCTTGGGATTTTACTCATTTCTGTACTAGTTTCCTCCTCCTCTTGTATAGCTTGTTTATGGCAGGGGTCCACCAGACTCACTCCTCCAAGAAAAGGAAACCAGTCTTGGTTTTGCTTGGGATAGCACGATCCATGCATTCTTGTAGGTGTCCGTAGAGTGCATTAGTAAAGGATTTTGCAGCTTGGGCAGTGTTATCCTTTAGCATGGGGAGTTTGAAACTTTCCACCTCGGTCTTAAGTAACGTGAAGTTTGCTTTTGAAAAGTTTTTCACGGTTTAAGAAAGGAACTGCTGTTACTGTATGTAAGATTTGACTTTTACCACTAGTACTGTGAGGGGGAAAAAGATTGGTAAGCTAACATTGTTTTAAATGACAAAAGGGCTTCTGCCACCGTGACAGAGTCCTTTTACTTTGGACCTGTTTAGAGAAGACATGCTCAGTCTTTTTTAAAAACGTTGTTATTAAATTGGCACTTAAGACATAGACACACCTATATTAACAAAAGAAAACAAAACATAGTAACGTTTTTTCATACAGTTTACATTGCATATGTTTGCACAATTCTTGCCCTCTCAAACTTCACTCTTGAACATTATTGTACATATATTTTTTCCACGACTTCCATTTACTTTTATGTAATTTGCTCCTTGCCTTTTATAATCTCTCTTCCAGCTCTTTTAATGGGTCTATATTATGTCATTGAAGGCTCAACTCTGAGAATCTCTGTTCTTTGAATCGAAAACAGTGAAAGTTCACATCAGCAAATGTCTTAAACAGGGAATTGAATTAGTTGACCAACATTGCGACCACGCACACAGCAGTATGTCAAACCCACCCAGGTGGGAGGGCTGTGACCCCTACACCGGGCTGCTCCTTCCACACCCCCTACTTATGTACCAACACTGAGATTGCACTCAGTGGGGAAAAGGGCAAATTTCCTGATGTTGGCCCACCAATTCCATTCCCTGTTTAAAACGTTAACTGATGTGAACATTTCCTTAAGTGAGTGCTGTTTTTGGTTCAAACAACAGTTCACTGAGTTAAACCTTAGATTATATGATATAGACCCCCCATTTAACAGTTAACGATATTAACAAAAAGTTTGGTTAACAATATCCAGTATTTCAGTTACAATTAGTTTAAATTTTGGTTTCCATGATTAGTCAGCCTTGAGGGCCTCAGCAGTGATTGTTGAGGACGATTCTCCCAATCATAAGAAGTAAAAATACAAGGCTGATGAACCTAGACAAATCTCTCCAGTTTCTCACCCAAAAAAAGTGTGATTGCTTAGACCTTTCTATCTTGATGATGTGCTTTATGGATTTGTGGTGGTGCTGCGGTAGTGTTGTCGCCTCACAGTAAGACGCTGTCCGGTTCAATTCTCAGCTAGAGCGTCTTCTGTGTGGAGACATGCGTGAATGGGCGTACCTTCATTGAAGGTTGTGCGTCAGGCCTGGCAAGCCGGTACATAAAAATCAACTGCCAATCATTAGCGGACCGGAGGTCCGCTGTGGAGACCCCTAACCGTGAAAAGCCAAAAGACACAAAGTACTTGTACATTTTAATTGGTAATGAGATATTCTTCCAGCTGCATTAGCCTTTTTTGTCATTGCCTGCTTAACCAGCCTCACCACCAAAATACTTATTATATGGCTAGTTTCAACTTGGAACTAGTTTTCCTGTTTGATTTTCTCATAGGATTCCTGACCCCCCCCCAATCTGCCAAAGTGTTGATTTCCAAATAGCTTAGTAATTGCTCAAAGTACAATGACACATACTTGGTTTGGCAACTGTGGAAGAGGTCTCAAAATCTGGCAGTTGCAGCTCTCCTCCAGAAGTTAGGAGCCTGTTCCAGGTTACTGCGTGCTTTTCACCCACCCCCAAAAAATCTGTGGTTAATCTTTTAAATGTAATGTGAAGGTCTACATGAAGAAGGGGTAAACCCTGAGAAACATAGTGCTGATCAGAGAGTACAAACCATGGCATAGCTGGAATCATTTTAAATAACCTTTGTGTTTTGAAAATAAATCCTTTTTTTGAAAAAAAAAAAGTCTCTGGTACACTCTGCTGTAATTGTTAATGTAGTATGCATTTTAAGTCTAGAGGTCAGCTAGTGCGGTTCACTAAGAAATTAAAAAGTTCAGTGTAATTCTAATTTGAGTGTAATTTGTTCAATGTTTTTTTGTCTTTGGCTTTATTTTGCAAACTGAAAATTTTCCAAACTCAGTTTGTCATTAGCACTATTTTAGTATTTTATTTAGTTTATTTATATTTGTTTGCCAGGATAGAGCATTGATCACAAATGACCAGTTGCAGGCTCAGCCCTGGTTTACATGAGCAGTGACAGAAAATGGTACATATCCATGGTGTTAACATATGCATGAATGTAGTAAACTGCATGTACATGGGGATAAACATGCATAATACATTGACACTGGAAGCTGTGCATTTAGATGAAGGTTAACATATTTGATGGCAGTCTCTCTGTGGCATACCTTTCTGTTCACTATAAAAGGTCTCTATTTTCCCAGGAGCATAATTCTGTTACCAGAGTGTCTGTCAAGATATTTCCTGTACAAATACGTTTTTAACAATAACTAGGTATGAGCGAACAGGCAAGTGTCCAAACCTGGATGAACTAACAACGCATACTCTTCACTGAGTACTACTTTGGCATAAATTTCAAGTAACTAGTGCTATAAACCTCAAAAGGGAGAACTTGGCAAAGTAAAATTGAGAGTTATGTCAGTTTGAGGGAGGAGGTTAGAGCTGCAATAAAAATGTGCTGTTCAGTGCCATTTCTTAACTAGAAAGCCCTATCCTGGTTTGTTCATCATCCTTAAACCCATTACCTCTGAGGATTGGTAAGAAATGTGAGTGAAAGAAGCATGTGGATTCGAGTCTCTCTCACTAGATATTGAAGATGGAGGACAAAAATTTCCCCTAAGTTTGGGAAGGTGTCCAAGTGATGAGGCAGAGAGATGATTGCACACAGACCCAACAATATCTTCACCAAAGACTCCTTAGGAGACTTTGTGTGGTCACATTTATAGATAAAATGGTCAGACTGGAGATGTGAACTGCATGTGGTGCCTATTCAGCGAAGGTCTGACAGGATCCTCTGGCTTCCAAAAGATGGGATGTGTTGTACTGAGACTCCCAAACCTGATTCTGTTTTAGCTACTGCTGCCTTTAAAAAAGGTTTTGACCCTGCTGAGCTTCAGTGTTAATCTCTAGCAAAGTCTAAAGTCATGGACAGACTCCGGAAGCATGCTTGTCTATGCTTCATTTTTTCCTTGAGAGACATAACTTTACCTGTCAGCTGCACCAAGATTCCTGTGGGAGCTGACGGAAGAGCTACATCAGTCACTGGATGAATTACTAGGCAAACAACTGAAACATAAACTGCTGTCACAGCTGGAAACTACTTGATTCACTCCCATTCTCTCAGAATGACTGCCCTGCAACTCAGCTAAGGGGTCTGGATTGGGCTGCAGGGATTTGCATTACTATATACCATTACAGCTGGCCTTGTTTGACTGATGTCAAGGTAAATTTCAATAATGGTTCCTTTGATGGGTCTGTTCTTTTCAGATCACATTAGAGCACACCTGGAAGAAATGGAAAGGAAGAGAAATAGCCTTTTGCCTGTTGGTGGGAAATTATAGAATCTTCAGTGAACCTTCTCAGGAAAAGCAAATAGTTATATCCAGAGCCTACTCACGCTCCTTCCATGCATCCCCCCTCAGCTCACTGTCTCCCTTTGGGTAACATCCCACCCCCATCAAAAGTAGTGCAGCAGATCAACAGGAAGATGTCTTAAATGTCTTCTAGAGGAACAACAAATACGCTTTTGGACCTGACAAAGGATTAGGTTATTACTTTGTTCTTTTTTAGTACAAAAAGACAAAGGATCTTAGGCCCATATTAGATTTGAGTCGCTTAAATGAATGTATTCTAAGAGATACCTTTTGGATGGTCATGGTGTTGGTCTGTCCATCCTTGGTTGTCTGAAGGAGGGTGGATGAAGTCTGGAAATGTTCAAAATGCCTTCCTCCAGAGCAAAACTGCCAAAGAATCTAGAAGGTTTCAGTACTTACTGACAACCAGTCATTACCAGTTCAAGATTCTGCCATTTGTCCTTGTCTCAGACTCCTAGGGTGTTCAGCAGATGGGTCATTAGTTGCAGTGAAACAGAGGCTGCAAGGACAAAAGGACACGTTGCTAAAGTGGTTAGAAAGACCTTCTACATTGCCCACCTGATCATGAAGGGATTCACATCCAGATCTAGTGAGGTCATTGTTCCTCTGTACTCTTCATTTATCAGACCAATGATAGAGTACAATGCCCCATTCGGGATGTATCTCACCCGACATCTGCAGCAATTGGAGAGACTCCAAAAGTTCCTCACCAAAAGGATAAAGGGACTCCAAAATCTGTCATATGCTGCCAGATTGAAGAAACTCCAGCTCTATTCAGTTGCATACCGTCTGCTCAGAGGTGACATGTGCCTGACATACAAGGCCATGTCCAACCCGGAATTAATGGACATGCTCCACCTCAAAAAATCCAAATCCACCAAAACCACTAGAGCAAGCAACTTAAACCTTAGCACGGATATAAATAGGACATGCTGGAGGGATAGATTTATCACTCAGAGACTCCTTATGCTGTGGAATAAAATCCCGGTCCATGTGAGGCAGAGCACCTCGCTGGCTCTGTTCAAGAGAAATCTTGACCTGTGGATGGGAGATCGTAGGTTTACCCCGGGAATCATCTCTGTGTCACTGCTGGACAGAGGCACAACAAACTAATGGGTACAGTATTTTTTCATATAAGGGGTGGCGTAAGCCACAAAACTTTGGGCTAGGCTTATAAATGCCTTAGGGCAGATAGCCTAGTATAAACCTATGAACCTAAAAAAAATGCCATACCTGGAAGAGTAGCTTCTGGCCACATCCTCACAGAATAAGTTGGTATCTGCTTGGGAGTCTCCTCACAACCATTTTTCAGTCATCTGAGATTACATTAAACACTATAAAGCCCCATTTGAAGTCCTTTCAAATGCTGACCTTTGCAGGCTGTACCCTGGACACTGCAGTATACAGTGCATGTCTTTCCATGTACATGGTCCTTTCCTTACAAAAACCTGATCTTGCGTATTCTGCAGTCTGTGAAGTGGCAGCTTTCCTGTGACTGAGAGTCTTGGTATTCATGACAACCAGGGCCGGTGTTAGCAGTTTGGAGTCTCCCAGCAAATGTTAAGTTGGGGGCCCCATTGGCACTTCCAGTGTAAGTATCATCCTGTCAGTGCCACACCTCCTAAGAAACCTTTTAGTTTGCGTTGCAAACTTTTAGGAGTAATGCGCACAGACAGAACTATAGCTATAAGCTCTACATTACAACAGGCCTATGTACCACACTTTGTTGACCTGTCTAACAAAGGGATACTTACAGTTACTGGCATTTAGTTGCAACAGTGATACATTGCAACAACTCTATGTACAGATCTGCACTTAAATGAAGTGATGACTAGGCCTACTGTTTCAGCACCCCCCGACACCCTCCAGCTCTCTTCTCTGACCCCCCCCCCCCTCCCTTTTGGTCTCCGCATAACATGCACATTACTTTTTTCTTCCTTTTCTCACATTTTGCCTTACTCTCAGCTTTGTCAAGAAGCCATAACTTTTTATATACTCTGAAGTCCATTTAAAATGTATTTTTTTTCTTTTTACACAACCTTTTCATCCAATAATGGCTTGAACAGAAATTATGATTAAGGAAAGAAATCCACTGTTGCTGTTCAGCTTCAGTTTTCCTTGCATCCTTTCAGCATAGCTTTCCTGACCAAGACAGCACAGTAATAACCATTTAGGAAATAACTCAATTAAGCTTGTGCCCCCAAAGCCACAGAGGTTGTGTGTGTCCTGGGATGCATTTTAGAGCATTTTCTTAACAATTTACCCTAATGGTGGCCTAAACAAAAATCATGAAAAAAAAAAATAGAATTTCAGTCTTATTTTTTTCTTTCAAGGAAGACGTAAGTTGTGCCCAAGGCTTAATGTTCAAAGGTGACAAAATAGTAGCTCACAATAAACTAACAAGCCAGTTGTGGGAATACATAGGTCTTATGTGGGAATATTGCCTCCTTCCCTAACCCCCCACAAAAGACGGTCAGTGCATATACATCCCTCTGGTGTTAGACTAGGATGAAAGCAGAGGTTTAAATTGCCTTAGACATATATTTCAAGTGACTGTTGATATATGTATACATAGCATGCTTCCTCACCCCCAACCTTCAAAGTAATTCCCATGCATATCTGCCTGATGTGTGATTGTAAGAATGATTTTCAGTAATATATTCTGATTTGTTTCTCCTAGACAGTAAACTACCCCTACACAAGCAGTTGTAACCTTCTGTTTATACCTTTGAGGTCTGTGAGAAAAGTAAATAAACAATGACCACACTTTCCTCGGCTCAAACACAAGCTTTAATGACTTCATGTGTACAAATCTCAGGTTTGACTGTGATGAAAATTAAAGTTGTAATAACCACACAATCCTCAGCCCCCCAATAACCTACAGCAGTGTTCTGTACACACACATTTGAGCAGGGTCGGTTTTAGAACGGGTGTAGTTGAAACCAAAAGCTATTATCAGCTTTATCCTAAAATGGTCATATCTCGGCACTGTTTAGGTTAAACAGCTCAATCAGAAAATTTACACTTTTTTTTGTGCTCATTTTTCTCCAACCAGCAGTAGCTTTTGTGAGGGTCCCCACAGAGTCCAAGATGATTAACAGAGCCCCCAGTATCCATTTATGCAGTCTGGTGAGTGGGGGCCACCAGACTCCAAGAATATCTAAGTGTTTGTATGTTCTGTGATGTATTTTATATCTTACTTTTGAAATATAATTACTTGTTAGGTACATTTTTACTGATACCCAGAAGAATAATGTCTGTGTCCTGTAATTATTGGGTGCATGCACAGATGAAAATCAGTGATATTTTTATACACGTACACAGACACACACAAGCATAAGCCATAGTTTCAGCAAATAACAATATATTGTGCAACACTGGCACTTCCACACCAGATCAGTGACATGTTTGAGTGGTCAGACAGCAGCAGGGGTAAGTCACTTATTTCCCTCATTGGGCAGTAATGCACACCTGTCACTGTCTCTGACTTCACACACCTTCCCTGATTTTGTTCATACTTCTGCTTTCTTCATAAAAGTTTGATTTGCTGATAAATTGTTCAGGATTACAAACAGTCAATCAATCCAGACACCTGAGTTGTATACTTTTTGTCCAAAAAATACATGTTGATGCAAAAGGTGTTGTTCTATTAAATTTTTAAGCAAATTAGAATAATATTTAAAACGTAGCCTTGATTCTGAGCTTTTATACTATTATTTTTGTGACTGCACTGAATTGTTAAGCAAAGGAATTCGTATATGGTGTTCTGTTTGTATTTATAAAATTCCCTGAGAGAGAAAACCATCTCTGAAGATCAGATGTATTAGCTCTTCTTAAAATCCAAACTTTGCACTGTGATAAGTCACACTGGGCTGATGATCTCTCTAGTGCTTACCTTGCTCATGTTTATTATCAGCTTCATCCTAAGAGGGTCATATCACAGCCCTGTTCAGGTTAAAGAGCATAATTAGTAAATTAATACATTTTTCTTCATTTTTCCCCAACCAGCGGCAGCTTTTGTGGGGCCCCCACACAGTCAAATGTAATTAAGGGGGCCCCCCTCCAGCCATGGGTATAGCATGGACCTAAAGCTGGCTATGCTAAATTTAGTGGAGCCACATGTCCAACAGCAGGATGTAACTAAGTCAGGGGCACTGTCAGTGATAAAATATTTAATGGAATTTTGATGCCGGTTACTTGACAAAACACTGTTACTACAACCAGGAATACCTTTGAATTTTAAAGGAGACTTAGTATTAATGTGGTTTATTAAGTATACAAGAATGCTGCTAGCTTTTGTTTATTTGACAGACATGTTACAGAATGTCAGGATAAGATAACTTGCTGTGGTTGGGGGCCCCCAGGGTTCGCTGGTGCCTAAAGCCGGCTATGACAACAAAAATCAGTCTCTTTTCCCTTCTCAAGGTAACTTTTTTGTTTGTTAATCAGTGGATGCTGAATGTTCAGTGGTCACAGCTCTGGGATCCAAAGGAACAATTGACTGAAAATTTCCAGTGCTAGCAGATAGCTTCACACTAAAAACCTCACTGTGGGCAGTCCATTTGAAGATCCCACCCTTGTGGTTGGCACTTTGATTACCTTTAGCCATAGAGCCAGAGATGTTGAGTCATTGTTGCAGAGGCCAGTCTTTTCATGACTCCCTGCTTCTTGGTGGTGTATTCATCTATTTCAGTAACATTAGTGGTTTGATAAATCAAAATCGGGAAGAAAGCTCATTGAAACAAAAAGTCTAGTAAAATGTGACATACATTCAAATGAAGATGAGCAGAAACAGTTGTGCAAAATATAATCCTGTCAGTGTGGATTGTTGTTTGCTGAAAAGCTGCAAGATTCTTCTCAGTCAGTGTTTTCTCTTCACCTTTTGTAGTTGATTTTCTTTCAGGCTGTCTAAGTTTATTCTTTGTTGGCATCAGTGAACTTACAAGCCAGTAATTTGAATTTATTAAAACTTAGTGTTACTGGCCCTTATTTTCCGGTTTCTTTTTTCAAACTGGTTGAGGTGAAATTAAGCTGCTCTTCAGTGTTCAGCTATCTTGAACGTCTGTTTCCTGCCATTGTTAACAGGATTATAGTTCCTTAGATGTTTTCTGCACCCACCCGTACACACAGTAGAGGGGTGCCACACTTGCCTTTCATCTCTGTGCTAGTCATTAGTTAGTTGAACGTTATCTTCAGTTCTGTCAGTCCAGTGACCATATTTCTTTTGGAATCTGGGGGGTAACCGACTTGGTCCTTGTACTTTATCCTTCCCTCTGACTTGATGCTTTTCCTTTGTTCTCCCCTTTCTGTCCTGAGTCCTTCCCAGGATGGCACCTTCACGTTGCTTTCCTTTGTGAAGACTGATTCCAAGTATTCATTTACTACAGCTGATTTTTATTTTTCTCTGATTTCTTCTTCATATTTGCTTAGCCTGATCAGTTTTGCCATCACTTTTTTTTTTGTTTAGTACCTTAAAAAAAAAAAAAGCACTTCCCTTCATGATCCTTACTGTATCTCCCTTTCATCTTGTAATTTGCGTACCCCACCATCTTTCTTGCCTTTTTTGCTAGCCGCCTTGTACTGTCACCCCTTGCCATCTCTCATAGGCTTGTTTTGATCTAGTTTCTAGCCTCACAATCCCATATAACCACAACAGACGCCTTCTGTTTTTGCCTCTTCCTAAAACCCATGTCCGTAGCTCTGAGTACTTATTTGGGAACCCACTCTATAGCTTCTTTACTCTGTTTCCAGACTTAACGCCTCCTGACCTCTCTTGCCAGGACAGCATAATCTACTGTACAAATTCTGTGCCATCATCTTTGTGTTTTTATTCTTAACTGTCTTCCCTACTCTCAAATAGTGTCATGGTGACTTATTTGTCCCTTAAGGATAATATGAAAACTGACAAAAATCAAAGTAGCCTATCATTCTCAAAATACAGTTCTTAAGTAGTTTATTTTGGCTGGTTTTTTGTCATTTAAGTTTGCATTTTTTTTTTTTTTTTAAGAAAGATCTCTTCCAAAAACTGCCTGCTGGGGTTATAATAGTCTCCATCCTCATTGAATAATCTGCAAGAAGTTCTGCTTCCTTGCTGATGTTCCAACATCATGCCAGGTCAGGATCACCAGAGTCCATTACCTATTCAACAAGAGGGAGAAAAGATTGCAGAGACTATTTTCAGATTGGGAAACTTCAGTCTCGTCTCACTTTAATGATAAGGTTAGTTGCACATTGTCAGTTAATCAGATCTTCAAATCCCCATGTATTATGCATTCATTTTATATGAAAGCTACTTTTTCACTGTCACCCAAGCATATCACATGCAGCACCAAGTCCATACCTTATAATTGTCTGATTTTTGCCTAATGTCACTAAATCTTACCATTTCATGTGATCATGAGCACTGTTGAAAGAAGTGCTAAAGCTCCCATCTTAAATTAAAGATTCCTTTTATTTTTTTAAGAGGGTGGGAGGAATAAAGTGGAAGGAAAATATGTATTTTGTAGTAGTAGATGTAACTAGTCTATATACTAATATGCAACATCAATATGGACTAGAAGCTATACAGTATTTCTTGGGAGATAATCCCAGAACTCAATATATTAAAGAGCTAGTACATTTCTGTTTGAGCAACAACATATTTGAATTTGAGGGGAACCTTTGTAGATAAAAACAAGGTACAGCTATGGGGGCAGCTTTTGCCCCCATGTATGCAAATTTGTTTATGGGGTTAATGGAGAGTACTCATCTATAGAAATGCATTTTATCAGAGATATGTTAATTATTTTAGATTTATAGATGACCTCATATTTTTAGGTCATGGTGGTAGAGATGAAGTATTTGAGCTTTTGAATTTTTTGAACAACAGATTTGGGATTAAATATGATGAAGCACAAATAGGTCTGGAGGTTAATTTTCTAGATATTACTATAGAAGGAATAATCAATGAGAAAATTAAAAGTTAAGATTCATAGGAAATTTAATCAGTTGAATTTAATGTTACAAGCTACTAGTTGCCATCCACCACACACTTTGGCATCTGTTCCTTATGGGGAACTACTTAGAATTAAGAGACTATGTAGTGACATAAATGAGTCCCAAATAGAAGCAGAGAGAGCTATAAAAATGTTTTTGAATAGAGGATGTTTGTGTCTTTCGGCTTTTCCCAGTTAGGGGTCGCCACAGCGGAACTCCAGTCCGCTAATGATTGGTAGTGGATTTTTACATACCAGGTTACCAGCCCTGACGCACAACCTTCAACGAAGGCACGCCCCATTCACATATGCCTCCACACAGAAGACGCTAGAGGATATGAAGAGCAGTTGATTATGGAAAGTTATGCCAAAGTGTATGAGAAGCATGACGTTAGTAAGAAAAGAAGTCACATGGGTAACAGGAAATGGAAAAATGACCTCTGATGGCAATTCTTTATTTTTTGTTACCAAATATAGTTTTTTCAGATAGACTCAATAGCTTATTAAAAGAATACTGGAAACTTATAAAAAGGCAAGTTCCCTCTTTGTTACAAGTAAAATTTAGAACATCTTATCAGAGAGGTCGTAACAAGATTTTTTAGTACATAGTAAATACAGTAAACCAAAAGTGCGAATTAATAGAAATGTACACAAGCCCTTGTGGCAAGTGTTCCATTTGTCAGTATATAGTATCTACATTTGACAGAATTAATGGTAAAAAGTTTGAAACACAGGACTGCTTTTCCTGTATGACAAAGGGAATAATTTATGCAGTTAAATGCTCTTGCGATTACTTTTATATCGGAGAAAGCAAAAGAAGTTTAAGTGAAAGGATAAAAGAACATGTCGGGGACATAAAACATAATAAAATCATAAGTCCCGTAGCAGATCACTTTAATGCAGTACGTTCAGGTAACACAAATAGTTTAAAAGTTACAGTTTTGGAACATGTTTCTTTGCATTTTGCTAGTGATGATCTGCTTAAACATTCATTAAGAAAAAAGGAATCTTTATTATTAAATATAATACTTTGCAGCCCCACGGGCTAAACAAAGAATGTAACTGGCAGAGTTTTATTTGAATATTGTTTTAGCTTTAAGAAAAAAATATTTAGTCTGCCTAATTGGTATAATTAATTAATTCAAATTAATTGTGTTATAAATAGGAAATACTGTGAGTTTGCATTTTACTCTGTAAAGGCTGTTACGGCCGAGGCGCTAGGAGATTTTATGGTGGAATCAACTGCTTTTTACTTTGCTGTGGAGTAAATAGATTCTTATTTACTGAAAAGAAAGTGTCATTGGTTTGTTGGAACGTGGTTTGTGATTTTTGTCATTTAAGTTTGCATTTTTTTTTTCTTTTTTAAGAAAGATCTCTTCCAAAAACTGCCTGCCGGGGTTATAATAGTCTCCATCCTCATTGAGTAATCTGCAAGAAGTTCTGCTTCCTTGCTGATGTTCTGACATCATGCCAGGTCAGGATCAGCAGAGTCCATTACCTAGTCAACAAGAGGGAGAGAGGATTGCAGAGAGGCTATTTTCAGATTGGGGAACTTCAGTCTCGTCTCACTTTAAAATGATAAGGTTATAGTTATACATTGTCAATCAGGTCTTCAAATCCCCATGCATTATGCATTCATTTTATATGAAAGCTACTTTTTCACGGTCACCCAAGCATATCACATGCAGCACCAAGTCCATACCTTATAATTGTCTGGTTCTGCGTAATGTCACTAAATCTTACCATTTCATCTAATCATGATTTTTTGCAGAATGCCCCTGATTTTGTCTCATATTTTTCTCCTGCCTGTACTCATAAAAACTTTCAATTTTCTAGTAGCTCAATTAGGACTATAGCCACTAATCCTAGATATTAGAGTTCCATAGTTTATAGTTCATTTTGCCTGAAAAATGCATGCTCGTGTAAAACACGTTCCATTAGTAAACCGATATACTTCTCTCAGCCCGTGTGCAGCATTAATATATTTACTTAAAAAAAAAAAGTAAGAGACCCAGCCTATAATATAGAAAGTACAGGGAAGATCAACTTTGCATCAAAGTGATGAGCATGACAGTACAAAGACCAGAAGTACTACCCTCGTAAGTCTGTGGTGAGCTAAAGTTTTCATGCAGAAAATAAGAAAAATGACAATGTCCAGTAAATTAGATTTGCAGAGTGGAAAGCCATTCTGTCATACAAGACGAAATACTGCAGGTATGTGAAAAAATGGCTGCATATGATCTTTAACCTAGGCAAATGTGGAACCCTTTGCATTGGTGATGACCACATCCTGAATTCTATCCTACATGGTATAGTTAGTCCTGCATCGGCAGTCTGAACCCTCATGGGCTCGGAATCTTTTACTCTGCTCCTGGTGTAGTTGGATCCCCACTCCCTTTATTCTCTTTGTGATTTTCTCCTGCTACTCCCTGACATTGAGTATTGGATGCTCCCACAATGCCAGGCTGACTGATGCACGTGCTTTATTTACCTTGCAGCGAATGCTACATGTTTGGGAGCTTCTTGCAGCCAGCCTAATCTTGTCACACAGCCTTTTGTAGGTGTTTGTCTGGGCTGCCTTTTTCCCCTTTATGCATAAGTCTGCATCAGCTACTCATTGGTTGATAAACATGAGGGAAGAGACGGTTTGACAGATTGTTGAAATGGTGTGAAAAGTGAAATGTTTAATTAGTACACTTTGGAAAAAGACCCTCTTAAGTGCAGTATTGGTGTGGAAATGGTAATATAAAGAAATGGAATATGACCCACCTGCATGGTGGCGGTGTGGGAGAAGTCTGTCTGTAGTGCAGGTGATCCAGGTGTGTTCAGCAGACCACTTGCTGGAGGAGACGCTTGATAGTCAAGGAAGCTGTGAATGATGGCCTGTATGCATCTCCTGAATGGAAAGAGAGGAACCTTTTAGCTCTTTGAACCCTAAGGTTGTAGTTGGGAAACTGCAAGGTAATGGTCCATTGTAATAGGTTGACTCATTCACCTTTTGACAGGGTGTATGCGTGTATGGATTACACCTGGAAGTTTTGCTCCCCTCACTGTTTGTGTGCTGTGTCCTGAGGCCACTCCTTAATTGAACACAAGACCCTTCCCCCACAGTGCTGTATTTGCTTATTCCCCCACACCACATACAAAGTGATGAAATTGTGCAAGACATGGTGGAGCAGACAAAAGGGTGATCAGGGCAGCCGAGTGCGACTCCATTCTGACAGCAGGGGGAAACTTTAAATACCCTTCTCACCACAGCTGAAATGCGTAGATTTAATTGCAGACGTTTGTATGCATATTCTGTTTGCTTGTGCATTCTTAAAACTTTGTTTGTGCAGGTCTAGATTCCATAGCGTCTAGTCCTAGAAAGAAATTCTTCCCCTTTCCCCCAGGTAGGTGAACCAGAAAAACATATTGCGATGTCCTTCAAGGATGCATCTGCAGTCATAACATATGGGTTGTCCTGCCTCAGGCAGCCCTTCGGTCGGCCGGATTCCAAAGTCTGGGTCTGGCCTCGGCTGATGTCGCACTTTCCCCGACGTCAGAGCTTCTGGGGTATAAAGGCATCAGCCGACGCCATTTTCCTCCGTCTTTCTTGCCGCGCGGTGCCCGAAGCAGAAGCTGTTCGCAAGTGCCGGTCGGTCAGATCCAGAGATTTCAGCTACCGAAGACTTCTAAAAAAGCTAAGTACCCCGTTGGGGACTCTTTCTTGCCTCAGCCGATGTCAGACAAAGTAAATAATTGTTTAACTTGTGGGAAACAAGTACCTCATAAGGATTTCCATTCTTACTGCCTTCCTTGCTTAGGCCCAGACCACGACGTATCCGCTTGTTTAGCCTGTGCCTCCTTCAACCGACGGACTCTTAGATGTCGGTTGGAGTTTGCAGAAGAGTTTTTTGGATCCGCTTTTGCATATAAAATGCCGTCGGAGACTCCGACTACACATTTAGCCAAAAAACGCAAGGAAAAGGACCGACACTCGCGGCCCGCGGTTTCGGCTGAAACCACGGTTAGGCCTACCACGAGTGTCTCTGTTTCGGCCGAAACAGAGTTCTCTGTTCTTACTTCTACCGAAATCATACCTCCGACCGAGGCCAGAGAGGCCCCGGCTGAGTCGGCTACAGAAATCCCTACCGAAGAAGCAAGCGCACAAGATTTGTCCGACACCATTCCATTGGACATTTCTACTCCTGCACGTGGGGCAGCTAGGCCCCCTGCTTCTATGTCTATTAAGGCTTTCTCCAGGGCTAAAGCAGCTAAAACTTCAAAAGCTTTACCTGCAAAATCTACTTCTCAGAGACCTTCCTCAAGTTCTCAGATTCTCAGCCTTGCTGAGGACCTAATATCTCTGATAAGGGGTTCCCTACCTCACCCAGACAGGGCCTCCCAACCTCCTCCTGATAAAAGGCCTAGGACTGAACCCCCTGAACCTCTCTCCTCTGATTACTCCTCGGATGGATCTGATTTATCAGACCATCAGGAAGGGCCATACTCACCTTATGAGGATTCAGATGCAGAAGGCTCTCTTCCTTCTGCCTCCCCTCCAGAAGAATTTTCCTTTGGGGAGACTTTGCACTCAATGAGGGAACATTTTCAATGGCAGGGTCAGGATTTCTCTGATTCTAGAAAAAGACTAAGGACCTTTTTATACTTGCCACAGCATAGGCCTTTAGCCATACCACCTGTGCTAACTGTAGTTGATGATGCATATAATGATGTCAGTTCTGCCCCTGATTCTCTTCCCCCGGCCCCTGCCAAACCTGACAGATATTACAGGGTCCCGGATTCTCACTTCCACTTGTTTAAAGCCCATGCTGCAGACCCAGAAACTATTTCTCAGGGCCCAAAAGTCGTTGCAGCTGCCACTGCCAAAAATCCCCTACCCTCTGAAAGAGAGTCAAGAGCATTAGAGATATGGGGAAAAAAGGTTTATACATCTGCTACTTTCTGCCAGGGCTTTAAACTGTCAATTCCATATGATACAGTACCAGGAATATTTGTTAGTTCAGCTGAATAAAAAGCTTTCTTCACCTGAACCTTTAGACCGTAAGTCCCTTCAGGATTTGGTACACAACTCTCAGCAGGTCAGTAATCATTTCTTAAAATGTGGCTATGATGCACTGGAGGCTTCATTTAGATCAGCTATGACTGGGGCAGTAATTCGAAGGCATGCCTGGCTAAAAGAGCAATCCTTACCAGACCATGTCAAGGCTAAACTCCTAGATGCTCCAATGGAGAAACAAAGTTTATTTGGCTCCCCTGCACAGGAGATTCTAAAGAAAGTGGAAGAAAAAGCAAAATCTGTGCAAACAGTAAAGGATTTTCTGCAGGTTCAACCTCCGAGGTTCAGCAGAAACTGTCCTTCAAAGAATTGGTCCTTTCCAGACACCTCCAGAGCACAGAGGGGCAGGAATAGACGCCCAAGAGGCAGAGGTCAATCAAAGGGTGCGTACAGGGGTTGTCAGTGGCAACCTGCCAACCAGAGGAGTACTGCCACAACTGCAACTACAACCACTTCCACAGAACAGACACAATGACTTGACTCTGATTCCGCCTACCAGGGAACAACTGGAAGCACCCTTGGGCGGAAAGTTGGCCTTATTCTCGAAAAACTGGCATTGCATTACAAAAGACAAATGGACTTTGCAAACAATAGACAAAGGATACAGGTTTCACTTCCATACTTACCAAGAAGGAGCGGAATGCCAAACCTTCCACCAAACCAGAAGCCAGAGGCTTCAAGACAAATCAGCAATTTACTTCAGATGAAAGCAATAGAAAGGGTACCATCTATGGAACAAGGCCAAGGATTTTACTCCAGACTATTCCTTGTACCAAGAAAAGAAACCCAATGGAGGCCTATTCTCGACTTGTCCGCACTAAACACATATCTCATTGTGCCAAAATTCAAGATGCTGGCCCTACAGCAACAACTTCCCATGTTGGGCAAGGAGTCTTGGCTGGTGACTCTAGATCTCAAGGAGGCATACCTGCACGTCCCTATACGACCAGATTGCAGAAGACACCTCAGATTTCTTGCAGGATCAGAGCATTATCAATTCTCAGCATTGCCCTTTGGCTTATCTACTGCGCCCAGAGTATTCACGAAATGCCTGGCATCAGTAATTGCACATTGCAGGCTTCAGGGAATTCAAATCTACCCATACCTGGACGACTGCCTAATACAAGCGGACAACAAGACAAAACTAATAAAGGATTTGGCCTATGTCATACACCTGTTACAGGCCTTGGGATACACAGTCAACATCCAGAAGTCAAGACTAGTGCCATCCCAAAGGATAACATTTTTGGGTGCGGATCTGGACACAATAACTCAGATGGCTTTTCTCACAGAAAAAAACAAAAGCAACTCCCAGTCTACTTCATGGCTTTCACAAGACAAACTCAGCTTACTGCAAGGAAAGTCCTGCAGGCCCTGGGTTACATGGCATCCTGCATAATCCTGATCCCACATGCCAGGCTGCATATGAGGAAATTACAATGGTACCTAAGGAATGTATGGTCTCAACACAGACACAGTCTAGAAACCATGAATGTCCTTCAAGGATGCATCTTTAGTCCTAACAAATGGGTTGTCCTGGCCTCAGGCAGCCCTTCGGTCGGCCGGATTCCAAAGTCTGGGTCTGGCCTCGGCTGGTGTCGCACTTCACCCGACGTCATAGCTGCAGTTCTTCGGGTATAAAGGCATCAGCCGACGCCATTTTCCTCAGTCTTTCTTGCGCGTGGCCAAGCAGAAGCTGTTCGCAAGTGCCTGTCGGTCAGATCCAGAGATTACTACTACTGAAGACTTCTAAAAAGCTAAGTACCCCGTTGGGGACTCTTTCTTGCCTCAGCCGATGTCAGAAAAAGTGAATAACTGTTTAACTTGTGGGAAACAAATACCTCATAAAGACTTCCACTCTTACTGCCTACCTTGTTTACGCCCAGACCACGACGTAGCAGCTTGTTTAGCCTGTGCTTCCTTCAACCGACGGACGCTTAGACGTCGGTCGGAGTTTGCCGAAGAGTTTTTCGGCTCCGCTTTTGCTTATATCATGCCGTCGGAGACTCCGACTTCGCATTTAGCTAAAAAGCGTAAGGAAAAGGACCGACACTCGCGGTCCGCGGTTTCGGCCGAAACCGCGGTTAAGCCAACCGCAAGTGTCTCGGTTTCGGCTGAAACAGAGTCTGCGGTTCTTCCTTCGGCCGAAAGCATGCCTCCTACTACCGAGGCCTCTTCCAGCATGGCTGAATCTGCTACTGAAATTCCTGCTCTTACAGTTTCTCAGGATTTATCAGATACTATTCCCCTAGATGTATCTTCTCCTGCACGTGGAGCTGCTAGGCCCCCTGCATCCATGTCAATTAAGGCCTTTGCCAGGGCTAAAGCAGCTAAATCTTCCAAGGCGTGCCTACTAAAGCCCCCTCTCACAGGCCTAGCTCTAGTACTCAAATGCTTAGTCTAGCAGAGGATCTCATTTCTTTGATCAGATCAGGGATCCCAGTCTCACCCTGATAGGGCCTCTCAACCTCCTCCAGAGAAGAGGCCTAGAGCAGAACCCCCTGAGCCAGTTTCCACTGATTACTCCTCAGACAAATCAGAAAATACAAACCCTCCTGAGGGCCCTTATTCTCCATATGAGGACTCTGATGCAGAAGACTCCATTCCTTCTGCCTCTCCTCCTGAGGAATTTTCCTTTGGGGAAACCCTGCATGCTATGAGGGAACAATTTCAATGGCAGGGTCAGGATTTCTCAGACTCTAGGAAAAGGCTTAGAACTTTTTTGCATTTGCCACAGCATAGGCCTTTAGCCATTCCTCCAGTACTTACAGTTGTGGATGATGCATTTAATGATGCTTGTACTGCTCCTGATTCACTCCCTCCGGCCCCTGCTAAGCCCGACAGATACTACAGGGTTCCGGACACACATAATCACTTGTATAAGGCTCCTTTTGCAGATCCTGAAACTGTTTCACAGGGCCCCAAAGCGGTAGCAGCTACCTCTGCCAAAAACCCACTCCCCTCTGAAAGGGAATCTAGGGCCTTGGAGAGATTGGGTAAAAAAGTTTATACTTCTGCAACTCTTTCGGCTAGGGCCTTAAACTGTCAATTCCACATGATTCAGTATCAGGAATTTATGTTAGATCAGTTATCTAAAAAGCTGTCCTCATCTGAACCTTTAGACTGAAAATCTCTTCAGGAAATGGTACATAACATACAGCAGGTCAGTAATCATTCCTTAAAATGCGGCTATGATGCACTGGAGGCCTCCTTTAGATCAGCTATGACTGGTACCGTGATCAGAAGGCATGCATGGTTAAAAGAGCAGTCCTTACCAGACCATGTAAAATCAAAGCTCCTAGATGCTCCCATGGATAAACACAATTTGTTTGGCTCTCCTGCACAGCAAGTGCTTAAGAAGGTGGAAGAGAAAGCAAAATCTGTCCAGACAGTCAAGGATTTCTTACAGGTCCAGCCTCCAAGGTTTAGTAGGAACTGGCCTTCCAAGAATTGGTCCTTTCCAGACTCCAACAGAGCACAGAGAGGCAGGAATAGGCACAAGAGGCAGAGGTCAATCCAGAGGTGCCTACAGAGGACGCCAGTGGCAGCCTAACAACCAGCGTACTGCTGCAGACCCAGCCACTACCACTTCCACAGGACAATCACAGTGACTTGGCTCTGAAGCCGCCTACCAGGGAACAACTAGAAGCACCTTTAGGCGGAAAGCTAGCCTTATTTTCAGTAAACTGGCATTGCATTACAAGAGACAAATGGATTTTACAGACAATAGACAAAGGTTACAGGTTTCACTTCCATACTCTACCAAGGAAGAGAGGAATGCCAAACCTACCTCCAAATCAAATGGCAAACGCTCTAGAACAAATAGACAACTTAAAAAGGATGAGAGCTATAGAAAAGGTACCATCTATGGAACAAGGGAAAGGATTTTACTCCAGACTTTTCCTGGTGCCAAGGAAGGAAAATCAATGGAGACCTATTCTAGACCTGTCCGCACTGAATACATAACTCATTGTCCCAAAATTCAAAATGCTGACTCTACAGCAGCTTCTTCCCATGCTGGGCAAGGAGTCTTGGCTGGTAACTCTAGATCTCAAGGAGGCATACCTGCACGTCCCCATACGACCAAATTGCAGAAGATACCTCAGATTTCTTGCAGGATCAGAGCATTATCAATTCTCAGCATTGCCTTTTGGCTTATCTACTGCGCCCAGAGTATTCACGAAATGCCTGGCATCAGTAATTGCTCATTGCAGGCTTCAGGGAATTCAAATTTACCCTTAACTGGACGACTGCCTGCTACAAGCGGACAACAAAAACAAATTAACAAAAGACTTGAAAAGGGTCATTCATCTACTGCAAGCCTTGGGATACACAGTCAATATAAAAAAGTCAAGGCTGTTGCTATCCCAAAGGATAACTTTCTTGGGTGCAGAACTGGACACATCAAATCAAATGGCATCCCTCACAGCAGAAAAACAAAAGCACCTTCCACTCTACTTCATGGCATTAACAACGCAGAACCAGCTTACAGCAAGGAAAGTCCTGCAAGCCCTGGGTTACATGGCATCCTGCATAATTTTGATCCCACATGCCAGACTGCATATGAGGAAGTTGCAATGGTACCTCAGGAATTTATGGTCTCAGCACAAGCACAGCCTAGAAACCCAAATTCCAGTAATTCCATGCCTGAAGCAAGAATTCCGATGGTGGGCTCAGGCCTGTCAATTGAACAAAGGACTGCCCTTCCACAGCCCTCAACCAAGCCAGTCTATCACCACAGACGCCTCAGACCTTGGTTGGGGGGGGCACACATGCTGGACAAGTGCATACAAGGCTTATGGACTCAAGACCAGCTAAACCTACACATAAACCAAAAAGAAATGCTGGCAGTAAAACTGGCAATTCAGGCATTCAGACCGTTTCTCCAACAGGGACAATTTGCTGATAAGGACGGACAACACCAGTTATGTGGTATATCAACAAACAGGGAGGCACACATTCATATCCTCTATGCCGGATGGCAATGGATCTCTGGAATGTGGCCCTAAGCCTCAACATACAGCTCAAGGCAATATTTGTGCCAGGGAAAGAGAACATACTAGCAGACATCTTAAGCAGGACTACCACGGATGCCCACGAATGGATGCTGCATCCAGACATCTTCAAATCCATCACAAGGAAATGGGGACTACCAGAAATAGACTTATTCGCATCCCCACACAATCACCAATTGAAAAAATTCTGCACAAGGACATACCACCCACTTGCTTGGAAGGTGGACTCCCTATCTTTGAGTTGGGAAAACCTGACAGCATATGCATTCCCACCTCTTCCTTTGATGCACAAGGTGCTATTGAAGATCAAAGAAGACCACCCAAGGATCATCCTGATAGCTCCAGACTGGCCGAGGCAGCACTGGTGCCCACTACTGAGGAGTATGTCTCGGGGACTCGCATGGCCTCTACCCCAGGTTCCTTTACTGCTAACACAGAACAACTTCAAAACCCTGCATCCGAACCTGAAAACACTGCAGCTAGCTGCTTGGAGCATTGCATAAGACAAAATAACCCAGATTTATCTCAAAGGGTTAAAGACATTATCTTGGAATCTCGCAGACCCTCAACAAGGAAAACTTACTCAGCGAAATGGAAAAGATATCTCTTTTGGAGTGCAGCAAAAGGGCAAAATGTAGCACTGGTAAACATAGCTAACATCCTGGAATACTTAGCAGAGCTTTTCCACAATGGCCTGTCTTACTCTTCCATTAAGATTCATGCGTCCGCTATTTCAGCAGAATACAACATGGATCCTCCAGTCTTCTCTCATCCTCTACTCAGGCAGTTTCTGAGAGGAATCAAAAATGTAAAGCCACCAAGGAAGCCACCATTGCCTACATGGGACTTGAACTTTGTGCTAGAAAAGTTGACACTTCCCCCTTTTGAACCAGCAGCAACAGCGGAATTACAGTACTTATCATGGAAAACTGCTTTCCTGCTTGCAATCACTTCAGCAAAAAGGGTTTCTGAATTACAGGCATTAATGGCAGTGCAACCCTTCCTTATCTTTCATCAGGATAGAGTGTCCATGAGAACTAATCCTACCTTTATGCCAAAGGTGGTCTCCAGGGTATCTTTAAACCAAGCAATCCACCTACCTACATTCTTCCCCAACCCACAGAACAGGGGAGAAAGACTGCTGCATACCTTGGATGTGCATAGGCAATTGCGCTACTACCTGGACAGAACCAAGAACAATAGAAAAACTGACCAGCTTCTGGTAGCATATGCCCCAGGCATGGAAGGAAAAGCAATTTCAAAACAGACAATCTCAAAATGGATAGGAAATTGCATTAGATTTTGTTATTCTTATCATGGAAAGCAACTCCAGAGAATATCAGACCTCACTCCACAAGGGCTACAGCCACTACTACAGCTTTTTTACGAGGAGTGGCTACAAAAGACATTTTAGAGGCTGCTACTTGAAGCTCTGTGCATACATTTGCCAAGCATTATAATCTACCCTTATACTCCAGATCCCGAGCAGGTTTTGCCACTGCTGTTTTGCAAGGGATCTTAACTACACCATAATCTTGTTAGGGCCTCCTCCCCCAGTTTGGCTATGGTATTCTACCCATTTGTTAGGACTGCAGATGCATCCTTGAAGGACATAGTACAGTTTTGTACCTACCATAAATGTAGATGTCCGAGAGGTATGCATCTGCAGTCAGGATTACCCACCCTCCTTCCCCACTGTGGTACTCCTAGGGTATTTGCCCATCTTGTAGCTAGCTGGGGGAATCTATTATGGTGTATTTGTTTGTTTGTATATATGTATATACATGTTTATTTCTATTTGCTCTCTGTTGTTTGGAAACATTTGCATTTATCCAAATTTAGCCTTCCTAGAGGGCATCTGGGGCAAGAAACACTGAGGAAAATGGCATTGGCTGATGCCTTTATACCCGAAGAACTGCAGCTATGACGTCTGGTGAAGTGCGACACCAGCAGAGGCCATACCCAGACTTTGGAATCCGGCCGACCGAAGGGCTGCCTGAGGCCAGGACAACCCATTTGTTAGGACTGCAGATGCATACCTCTTGGGACATCTACATTTATGGTAGGTACAAAACTGTACTTTCCAATCATTCCATGCCTGTCAAAGGAATTCCTGTGGTGGGCTCAGGCCTGCCAGTCCAACAGAGGGTTGCCTTTCAACAAACCACAACCAAGGCAGACCATCACCACGGACGCTTCAGACCTAGGATGGGGAGCACACATGGAAGACAAGTGTATCCAAGGCCTATGGTCTCAAGACCAGCTGAATTTGCACATAAACTTTAAGGAGATGCTGGCAGTGAAGCATGCAATCGAGGCATTCAAATCATTCCTCCAGCAAGGACATCTGTTGATAAGGACAGACAATACCACAGTCATGTGGTACATAAACAAACAGGGAGGCACGCATTCCTACCTTCTATGCCGGATGGCAATGGATCTGTGGAACCTAGGCCTGAAGCTCAACATCCAACTGCAGGCCAAATTCGTACCAGGAAAAGAGAATTCACTAGCAGACAGCTTAAGCAGAACTACCACGGATGCTCACGAATGGATGTTGCATCCAGACATCTTCAAAATCATAACAAACAAATGGGGAATGCCAGAGATAGACCTGTTCGCCTCCCCACTCAACCACCAACTGAAGAAATTCTGCTAGAGTATACCACCCACAAGCCTGGAGGGTGGACTCCCTCTCTTTCAGCTGGAATGCCCTAACAGTGTATGCTTTTCCACCTCTTCCATTGATGTACAAAGTTCTACTGAAGATCAGGGAGGAACAGCCAAAGGTGATACTAATAGCTCCAGACTGGCCAAGGCAGCATTGGTATCCACTACTGAGAAGCATGTCTCGGATGAACTCATGGCCTCTTCCCCTATGGCCTCTACTTCTAACGCAGAACAACTTCAAGACCCTGCATCCAAGCTTGAAAACACTGCAACTGACTGCCTGGAAAATTACTTAAAACAAAACCAAACTGTCTTATCTCAGAGGGTCAAGGACATTATCCTGGAGGCTCGCAGACCCTCCACAAGAAAGACATACTCAGCTAAATGGAAGAGATTCATCATTTGGAGCGCATCAAAAGGTACAAATGTCACACTGGCAAACCTAGCACACATCCTAGAATACTTAGCAGAACTGTTCCACAATGGCCTGTCCTATTCTTCCATTAAGATTCATGCTTCAGCAATTTCAGCAGAGTACAACATGGATCCTCCTATCTTCTCTCACCCTCTCCTCAGACAATTTTAAGAGGGATCAAAAATGTAAAACCTCCAGGGAAACCCCCTCTGCCTGCATGGGATCTCAATTTTGTGCTGGAAAAATTAACACTACCCCCTTTTGAACCAGCAGCATCAGCAGACTTACAGTTCTTATCTTGGAAAACTGCTTTCCTTCTAGCAATCACTTCAGCAAGAAGAGTATCCGAGTTACAGGCATTAATGGCAGTGCAGCCTTTCCTTATTTTTCACCAGGATAGAGTGTCTCTGAGAACCAATCCTACTTTCATGCCAAAGGTGGTATCCAGGGTATCCTTGAACCAAGCTATTCATTTGCCTACGTTCTTCCTTAACCCACAGAACAGGGGGGAAAAACTATTGCACACCTTGGATGTACACAGACAACTATGCTACTATCTGGACAGAACTAAAACCAGCAGAAAAACTGACCAACTTTTTGTAGCATATGCAACTGCAGTGCAAGGAAAAGCAATTTCCAAACGGACAATTTCAAAATGGATAGGAAATTGCATTCGTTTTTGCTACTCTTTTCATGGAAAGACAACTCCTGAAAATATCAGGCCTCACTCCACAAGAGCCACAGCCACCACTACAGCTTTCCTACGAGGGGTGGCTACCAAGGATATTTTAGAAGCTTCTACTTGGAGCTCCGTGCATACATTTACCAAGCATTACAATCTACCTTTATACTCCAGATCCCGAGCAGGTTTTGCAACTGCAGTTCTACAGGGGATCTTAACTACACCATCCTTATCTTAGTACCTCCTCCCCCAGTTTGGCTATGGTATTCTACCCATATGTTATGACTGCAGATGCATCCTTGAAGGACATAGTACAGTTTTGTACCTACCATAAATGTAGATGCCCGATATGTTTGTATGTATATCTGTATGTGTATATATATATATATATATATATATATATATATATATATATATATATATCTGGGGCAAGAAACACTGAGGAAAATGGCGTCTGCTGATGCCTTTATACCCCAGAAGCTCTGACGTCGGGGAAAGTGCGACATCAGCCGAGGCCAGACCCAGACTTTGGAATCCGGCCAACCGAAGGGCTGCCTGAGGCAGGACAACCCATATGTTATGACTGCAGATGC
Organism: Protopterus annectens; assembly: GCF_019279795.1. Lineage (NCBI taxonomy): Eukaryota > Metazoa > Chordata > Ceratodontiformes > Protopteridae > Protopterus > Protopterus annectens. Next base: position 26,943,564 of record NC_056728.1, on the reverse strand, counting down.
ATACCTATCGGACATCTACATTTATGGTAGGTACAAAACTGTACTTTATGCTTCTTGCTAACTCACGAAGGACTAGGTGTACTGACCAAGTTCGGGTCACCTGGGTCACTGGGGCATCCTTCCTCTGTGCAGCAGAATATATATATATATTTGTTTAAATTGCTTTGCTCATTTGCTACTGTTATATTTAAAAAAAAAAAAAAAAAAAAAAAAAATACACTTTATGCATCGCCGCTTAGCTAGGGTTAAAATATTCCCGGTGTCATAAAGTGTGCTCTTCACACTTTCCTTTAGAACTAGACAGTTTTTTAGTTTTAGCACTCAAATCTGTTTCTTTGAGCTCAGCACTTGTTCAGAACTCATTGTAAGCATTAAGTAAGCTACAAATTACTACAGTACTCAACTTTCCTCACTTGTCTAGAGGAAAACAGTTTTTAGTACTTAATAAGCAAGCACCTATCCAGGCATGTCTATGGTTCAGCTCCTGGTGTTTTCTCCTGTCTACCTGATGAATCTGGGCATCTTGGGGCAATGCAGCAATTGCCTCATGTACACAGACAACCCTCTCCTACCACCCAACACTACAACCTGTGAGAGATGCACTTATTTAGCCAAACTGGAAGCAAAGCTGTCTTCACCCAAGACTGGACTAGACAGTAAAGAGGAGAGGGTAAACACTTGCTCCACACCACACTCGTCACATAGTCCCTCAAAACCTACACCATCAAAACACACACCTACATTCATAGAGGCTCTCTGAAAATATGCCCAAGCAACAGAGACCTCCAAAGCAGAAACGCAGGCAACCTCCAACCCCCAACACAACCCAAATGAGAGACAGCCCACAAACTGTGTGCCACCCGACCACAGCCCATAAGGCATAACAACGTACCCAGCACTCTAGTCATAGGTGACTCTATAGTCAGGCACATGGATGTTCCACTCACCAGGCTAAACAAGGAGAAAGTTACTGTCAGCTGCTTGTCTGGTGCCCGGATCTGCCACATAACGCATGCACTCAGGTCACTCCACAGCAATACAAATATGACTCTGTCATTGTCCATGTTGATGTGAATGACCTGAGACTTACCTCCCTGGACTGCATGAAAAGAGACGTGGAGGAGCTCTCCAATGTTCGTGTTTCACTGTTGCAGTCCTAACAAATGGGTTATCCTGCTCCCGGTAGCCCTCAGTCGGCCAGAATACCAAAGGTAAGTAAACATTACGTCTGTTGCTGTCTGTTGTAAAGGACGTCAGGGTGTCCGATACAAAAGGAGGCAGCCAACGTCACTTCCTCAGTCTTCCTTGCCGCGGACCCCGAAGCAGAAGCTTTTCATGCACAAGTGCCGGTCTGCAGTTTACCTTTGTTTGTTTCCGACCACAAGAGTTGAAGTCTACTATGGCTAAGTACCCCATTAGGGATCCTCTTTTCTTGCCTTAACGAATGTCAGAAAAAGTTAATAATTGCCTTACCTGTGGAAAGCAGATTCCCCATAGAGATTTTCATTCCTATTGCACTATTTGTTTAGGCCTTGACCACGACCTTCCCAAGTATGATCTCTGTCTCTCCTTTAATCCACGTACTGTCTGTCGGGCTAAGATTTTGGCTAGGCATTTTGGAGTTTGGCCTAAGTTCGTTGGTATGGTGTCTGCCGGTCTTCAGGCTTCTGATGTTCCGAAGAAACGTAAGGATAAGGACCGCGACAGGCCTCAGAAAGCTAAATCCTTGGATGAGGTTAAGTTGGTAGTCAGCCAAGCAGTAGCCATTGAGATGCCTTGATTGAGTCAGAGTCCCTTACACCTTCAGCCTCAGTTTTGCCTTCCGACCTGTCACAGGTCACCTCTTCTGCTGGAGCTGGAGCCACTAAGCTGACTCCGGTGTCCAAGGCCTCTGCTTTGCGTTCTGACAGCAAACTTCTTCCTTTAACCTTTGCTGCAACTTTGGCGGTTGCCAGGCCTCACGAATCCTTCAGGCTGGCAGGTAAATCTTCCATTCATAAGCCCGTGAAAAGGCAGGCTCCAGCTTCTTCTCATTCCCCTCAATCCCAGATGGTTAAAATGGGTCATGATTTGTTGACTCTTATTAGGTTTCTCGGCCTCCTCCTTCTAAAAGGAGTAGGGATGTTTCCCCTGAGGCTTTGTCCTGTTCAGGTTCTGATTCTTCCAGCATTTCTGCTGATGAGGAATTTTCTCAGGCTTTTTCTCCTTTTGCGTATTCAGATGCAGTGGAGTCCATCCCTTCGGCCTCTTCTCCAGAGGATTTCTCTTAGTGATGCTTTAAATACCCTCGGAGAACATTTTAAATGGGAAATTCAGGATTATCCTCAATCCAGGAAACTGATAAGGGAGTTTCTGGATTTACCACAGCATAGGCCTCTTGCTATTCCCCCTGTGTTGGAAGTTGTTGACGTTTTTCTGGAAAATTCTTCGTCTCCAAATTCAGTTCCTCCTGCTCCCAGGAAACCTGACCGGTACTACAGAGACCCTGATTCTCATCTGTTTCTTTTCAGGAATCCGTTGGCTGATCTAGAGGTTATTTCTCAGGGCCCCAAAGGAGTTAAGGCCACTGTTACCAGGAATCCTGTTCCCTCTGACAGGGAGTCTAGGAACCTAGATAGGTGGGGCAAGAAGGTTTATACCTCTGCCACCCTGGCTATTTAGGGCTACCAATTGTCTTTTTCATATGCTGAAGTACCAGCAGCACACCTTGGAAGCTATTAAGTCTAGGATATCAAGTGTACCTCTTTTGGCAGAGAGTAAAAACATGCAGGATTTACTGAATTCAGCCAGTCTGTTAAAGAAGCATTCTTTGCATTGTGGTTTTGACATCCTTGAGGTTTCCAGCAAGGGCTACTGCTACTGGATCTGTTGTTAGAAGGCATGCTTGGCTCAGAGAACAGCCTCTTCCAGAACCTGTCAAGGCTAAGCTTTTGGATGTACCTTTGCATAAAGACGGTCTTTTTGGCAGCAAAGCAGAGGAGGTACTGAAGAAGATGGAGGATAAGGCCAAGTCCATGCAAACTGTTAAGGATTTTCTGCAAGTTCAGCGCCTTCGCTTTAGCAGAAATTACCCTTCCAAGAGTTGGACCTTTCCTGATACCAGCAGACAGAACCATTCCAGGACTAGAGGTTACAAATCTTCTAGGGGGCAGGGGGCTACCTCTCAAAGGTCTAGGCATTGGCAGGCTTCCACTTATAAAAGGGGAAGCTCCAAGCCTGCATCTCGATCAAAACACTCTCAATGACTTTTTACAACTTCTGCTTGTTCTAGCTTGCCGGGAGAGTCCTTTAAGGGGAAGGTTGGCTCATTTTTCAGATGACTTGGGACACTATCATAGACGACAAATGGGTGCTCAGAATGGTGTCCCTAGGGCACAAGTTTTCTTTCCGCACCTTTCTAGCTCCCAAGGGATTCCCGGACGTTCCTCCAAACCAAAGGGCAGAAGTAGAAAAACAAATAGTCTTTGTCTCATCTGGGAACAATAGAATCGGTCACTGCTCAGCAGGTAGACCAGGGCTTTTATTCCAGGCTTTTCCTAGTTCCAGAAAAAGAAGGCACCTGGCGTCCTATCCTGGATCTTTCCATTCTTAACTCTTCTTGTAATTCCAAAGTTCAAAATGCTCACTCTTCATCAGTTGCTACCAATTCTAGAAAAGGATTCCTGGCTGGTAACCTTGGATCTCAGAGGCTTATCTGCACATTCCTATCAGGGAAAGTTGCAGGCAGTACCTTCGTTTCAGAGTGGGCGAGAAACATTACCAATTCTCTGTGCTGCCCTTTGGCTCATCTACTGCTCCCAGAGTCTTCACAAAGTCCCTGGCCCCAGTCATTGCTTTTTGCAGGCCGAAGAAAATTCAGATTTACCCATACTTGGACGACTGATTCAAGCAAGTTGTCAGGAACAGCTATTAAAGGTTCTGGAATTCGTAAAGACTCTTCTCTCTTCCCTGGGTTACACACTCAGTGTGGAAAAAAAAATCGAAAATGGTGCCATCCAAGAAGACAACATTCCTAGGTGTGAGTCTGAACACAGCTGCCCAGATGTCTCACCCAGGAGAAGCGGATAACTTTCAGTTTACTTAAAGGACTTGACAAGCCTGTCCCAGCTCTCTGCAAGCAAGTGCCTTCATGCTCTGGGATTCATGGCATCTTGTATTCTCATGATTCCACATGCAAGACTGCATATGAGGAAATTGCAATGGTACCTCAAAAACATTTGGTGTCAACACACAGAGGACCTGGATATGATGATTCCTCTGCTTCCATCTCTGCAGACAGAGTTTCTATAGTGGGCAGCAGCCTGTCTACAAAACAAAGGCATGCCTTTTCGGACACCTCTTGCCACTCAAGTTCTGACTACAGATGCATTGGACTACACCTGGTGAGCACACTTGGATGGCAGATGCATACAGGGATGTTGGAACGCCCAGCAGATGCACCTGCACATAAATCTAAAATAGTTGATTGCAGTTCAGCAGGCCTTACTGGCTTTCAAGCATCTTCTTTCTCCAGGGACCCTGCTTGTCAGGACAGACCACACCACAGTCATGTGGTATATCAACAAGCAGGGAGGGACTCTTAGCCCCTGTGCAGGCAAAGCATGAATCTTTGGTCCATGGCAGCATCCCTGGACCTGCATCTTCTAGCTCAGTTTCTTCCAGGAAGGCTCACTGTTTTGGCTGACCAGTTGAGCAGGCAAACCCTGAATCCTCACTAGTGGCATCTGAACAGAGCAGCTTTTACAGCATCATTCAACGTTGGGGCACTCCTCAGGTGGATCTTTTCTCCTCCCAGACAGCCATCTGCTTATCTCGCTCTTGCACCAGACAGCAGCACAGCAGAGCCTGGAAAGTGGATGCTCTGTCCTTCCCTTGGACGTTGCTATCAGTGTACTCCTTCCCTCCTCTTCCCAGAGTGTTAGTGAAGATCAGGGATGAACGTCCAAGGACTATTCTCATAGCTCTGGACTGGCCCAGACAGCGTTGGTACCTGCTGCTTTGCAGTCTCTCCAATCTTCCTCCTTGGCATCTTCCTCTGAAGCCAGATCTTTTGGTTCAGGAAAGGGGAAACATTCTACATCCTCATCTTCAGTCTCTCCATTTGGCAGCATGGCTCATTGTATGACTCCTTCCCTTTTTTCCTCCCTTTCCCAACTGGTGGTTTACTTGCTGAGGGAGACCAGGAAGCCTAGCACTAGGAAATCCTATGTTGGTAAATGGGAAAGGTTCTCTCAATGGATGCAGGCGAGAGGGGAGTCTACTTATCAACCTACCCTTCCTCTGATCCTGGAATACCTGGCTGATTTGCTTCAAGGTGGTCTTTTTCCTCTATCAAGATCCATGCTTCAGCCATCTCTGCTCATTGTTCTCTTGAACAGCCCATTTTCTCTCATCCCCTGATGAAAATGTTTCTCAGAGGTGCTTGCAATCTAAAACCTCCCAGAAGAGGACTTACTCCAGCCTGGGATCTTAATTTTGTTCTGGAGAAACTCACTCTTCCTCCTTTTGAGCCAGCTGCCTCTACAGATTTAAAGTTTCTCTCTTGGAAGACCGCCTTCCTCTTGGCTGTAACTTCAGCAAGGAGGGTTTTGGAGCTGCAAGCTTTGATGGCCGTGGAGCCTTTTCTTATTTTCCATGCAGATAGTCTCTCTGAGGACTAATCCCTGCTTTATGCCTAAGGTGGTTTCCAGCCTGACTCTTAATCAGTCCATACACCTTCCTACCTTCTATCCTAATCCTTGCAATAGAGGTGAAAGGTTCCTACATTCTCTTAATGTGCACAGACAGCTCAGGCTTTACGTGGACAGGACTAAGGTCCTTCGGATGTCAGCACAGTTATTGGTCAGTTTTGCCCCTGGAGCCCAGGGCAAGGCTATTTCTAAGAAGACCATTTCTAAATGGATTGCACATTGCATTACTTTTTGTTATTCCTTTCATGTCAAAGCTCCGCCTCAAGGGGTTAGGACCCACTCTACTAGAGCGGCTTCCAATTCTACAGCCTTTCTAAGGTGTGTCCCTACTAAAAGACATTTTGGAGGCTGCCCCACATGATCTTTTGTTCACACGTTCACAAAGCATTATAATTTGCCTTTGTTTTCCAGAGCTAGGGCAGGGTTTGCCACTGCGGTGTTGCAGGGCATTATCTCCAACCCTTGAATGCTATTTGCCCCCCCCCCTTTTTTTCTCTGGGCTTTGGTAATCAACCCATTTGTTAGGACTGCAACAGTGAAACAGGATGAACATAGTCCAGTTGTGTACACTTACCATAAATGTAGATGTTAGAGTGTATTCACTGTTGTAGTCCTGATTTTCCTCCCTCCTTCCCCTTTTTTGTGGTCCTCTATTTTCTTTTCCTGAGGTACAGGCTTAATTTGTTTATTGTCAAATTGGTTTTTGATTTCAGCCTTATTTTCTAGGGGCTCCTGACTGTTATGGCAAGAAAGACTGAGGAAGTGACGTCGGCTGCCTTTTTTAGTATCAGACGCCCTGACGTCCTTTACAGCCGACTGGAACCGATGGCATTTTTACTTACCTTTGGTATTCTGGCTGACGGAGGGCTACTGGGAGCCGGATAACCCATTTGTTAGGACTGCAGCAGTGAATACACATGAACATCTACATTTATGGTAAGTGTACACAAATGTACTATCTTGTAGCCCAGGCAGGTATAACCCTAGCCCTGAGTAGCATCCTGCCATCACCTAGAATGATACCACAGTACAAGGACAAAATGATGGACTTCAACAATTGGCTAAGCTTCTGGTGTCATTCTAAGGGGATCCAGTGTCTGTCTGCCTGCAATGACATGATCGAAAGACCACGATGCTTTGCCAGGGATGGCTTGCACCTGCCACCCTTGGGATTCCGGATACTGGCTAAGGCTCTTGCTACCCCTATAGTGGCTTTTTTAGGCAAGGTTCAAATGACAAATTCACCACTGTAACAGGTACAAGCAAGCAAAATCTGAGGGTAATGCTACTCTGTGCTAGAAGTCTAAACTTCAAAATGCAGTCACTCAAGGCACTCCTTAAAATGGAGAACATAGACATCTGTGCAGTGACAGATACACCTGGTTCAGAGTTCCAGAGAGCACCCCTGCATTAACAGGCTGATGTCCTTCAAGGATGCATCTGCAGTCATCACATATGGGTTGTCCTGCCTCAGGCAGCCCTTCGGTCGGCCGGATTCCAAAGTCTGGGTCCGGCGTCGGCTGATGTCGCATTTTCCCCGATGTCAGAGCGCCTGGGGTATAAAAGCATCCGCCGACACCATCTTCCTCAGTCTTTCTTGCCGCGTGGTGCCCGAAGCAGAAGCAGTTCGCAAGTGCCGGTCGGCCAGCTCCTGTAATTCAGCTGCCGAAGACTTCAAAAAGCTAAGTACCCCGCTGGGGACTCTTTCTTGCCTCATCCGATGTCAGATAAAGCTAATAATTGTTTGACTTGTGGGAAACAAATATCTCATAAGGATTTCCACTCTTACTGCCTCCCCTGCCTAGGCCCAGACCACGACGTCTCGGCCTGTTCAGCCTGTGCTTCCTTCAACCGACGCACTCTTAGACGTCGGGCGGAGTTTGCAGAGGAATTTTTTGGGGCTAGTTTTTCGTATAAGATGCCGTCGGAGACTCCGACTTCTCATTTAGTTAAACGGAAGGACAAGGACCGACACGCGGACCACGGTTTCGGCTGAAACCACGGCCAGGCCTACTGCGAGTGCCTCTGTCTCGGCTGAAACAGAGTCCTTGGTACTTATTTCAGAAACCGCTCAACCGACTACCTCGGTCCTGGAGCCCCCGGCCGAGTCGGTTATTGAATTGCCAACAGAAACTGGTGTCCTGGAACTTTCTGACACCATTCCTTTAGACAAGTCTACACCAGCACGTGGTGCAGCCAGGCCTCCTGCATCCATGTCTATTAAGGCATTCTCCAGGGCTAAAGCTGCTAAACTTTCAAAAGCTTTGCCTCCCAAGGTTATCCCTCAGGGACCCTCTACAGGATCACAAATTCTAAGCTTAGCAGAGGATCTTATCTCCTTAATTAGGGGCTCTCAACCTCATCCGGACAGGGGCTCTCAACCTCCTCCAGACAAAAGGCCCAGGGTTGATCCCTCTGATCCACACTCCTCAGATGAGGCCTCTGATGGCTCTACTCTCTCGGACCACCAGGAGGAGGCTTAGTCGGCCTACGAGGATTCTGATGCAGAGGAATCTATTCCCTCGGCCTCCCCTCCTGAAGAGTTTTCCTTTGGGGAAAACACTACACACCATGAGAGAGCATTTCCAATGGCAGGGCCAGGAATTCTCTGATTCCAGGAAAAGATTAAGGACCTTTTTACATTTGCCTCAGCATAGGCCTTTAGCTATTCCTCCTGTTTTGAATGTCATTGATGATGTGTACTCTGACTCTAGCACAACCCCTGATTCTCTTCCTCCGGCCCCTGCCAAGCCCGATAGGTACTACAGGGTCCCGGACTCGCATCTTTACCTTTTCAAGGCCCACTCTGCAGATCCAGAAACTATTTCCCAGGGCCCTAAAGGGGTTGCAGCTGCCACTGCTAAAAATCCTCTCCCCTCTGAAAGGGAGTCCAGAGCTTTAGAGAGATGGGGCAAAAAAGTGTATACTTCTGCTACTCTTTCAATGAGGGCATTAAATTGTCAATTTCATATGATACAGTACCAAGAGTATTTGTTAGATGAATTGCATAAAAAGCTGTCTTTACCTGACCCCCTAGACCGCAAGTCACTTCAGGATCTGGTACATAACTCTCAGCAGGTTAGCAGCCATTTCTTGCAATGTGGTTATGATGCATTGGAAGCTTCATGTAGGTCAGCTATGACTGGCGCAGTCATACGTAGGCATGCTTGGCTGAAGGAACAATCTCTGCCAGACCATGTTAAAGCAAAGCTGCTGGATGCCGCACTGGAAAAGCAAAAGTTATTTGGCTCCACGGGTCAGGAGGTCCTAAAGAAATTTGAAGAAAAAGCAAAATCAGTACAAACAGTCAAAGATTTTCTCCAAGTACAACCGCCAAGATTCAGCAGGAATTGGCCTTCCAAGAATTGGTCCTTTCCAGACACAGAGAGGTTTCAGAGAGGCAAGAACAGGCGTGCCAGAGGTCGAGGGCATGCTAGAGGCTCCTACAGAGGACGTCAATGGCAGCATCCCAACCAGAGAGGTAATGCAGGACCTTCAACTGCTGCACAAGGACAGGCTCAATGACTTTACTTTGACACTGCCAACCAGGGCTCATTTGGAAGCACCTTTGGGCGGAAAGCTTTCTTTATTTTCAGAAAATTGGCACAGTATTACAAGGGACAAATGGACACTACAAATAATAGACAAAGGATACAGGTTCCATTGCCACACATTACCAAAAAGAAAGGGCATGCCAGACCTGCCACCGAATCAAAGGGCAGAGGCTTTGAAACAAATTTCCAGCTTAATGCAAATGAAAGCTATAGAAAAAGTTCCTCTCTCAGAACAAGGCCAAGGATTTTATTCCAGACTATTCCTTGTTCCAAGAAAAGAAAAACAATGGAGGCCTATTCTCGACTTGTCCGCACTGAACACTTATCTCATTGTACCAAAGTTCAAAATGCTGACTTTACAGCAGCTCCTTCCCATGCTGGGCAAGGGGTCTTGGCTGGTGACTCTAGACCTCAAGGAGGCATACCTGCATGTCCCTATCAGACAAAGTTGCAGAAGACACCTCAGATTTCTTGCAGGGTCAGAGCATTATCAATTCTCAGCATTGCCCTTTGGCTTATCTACTGCGCCCAGAGTATTCACGAAATGCCTGGCATCAGTAATTGCACACTGCAGACTTCAGGGGATGAAAATATACCCGTATCTGGACGACTGCCTTATACAAGCGGACAGCCAGCAAACTTTGCTAAAACACTTGAATTATGCCATTCACCTACTTCAGGCCTTGGGATATACAGTCAACTTTCACAAATCAAGACTTGTTCCATCCCAAAGAATAACCTTTCTGGGTGCAGATCTAGATACAACCACCCAAATGGCCTTCTTTACAGAAGAAAAACAAAGTCAACTACCAGATTACTTCAAAAATCTGACAAGACAAACTCAGCTGACTGCAAGGAAAATCCTGCAAGCCCTGGGTTACATGGCTTCTTGCATACTTCTGATTCCGCAAGCAAGACTACATATGAGGAAACTACAATGGTACCTAAGGAGTTTATGGACTCAGCACAGTCACAGCCTGGAAACTTTGATACCACTCATTCCATGCCTTCAAAAGGAATTTCTGTGGTGGGCTCAAGCAAGCCAAACAGGGGTCTGCCTTTCAGCAAACCAGTAGCCAGCCAAACCATTACAACAGACGCTTCAGACCACGGATGGGGAGCGCACATGGAGGGAAGATGCATTCAAGGTCTATGGTCACAAAAAGAGCTACGCATGCACATAAACCAAAAGGAAATGCTGGCAGTGATACATGCAGTCGAAGCCTTCAAACCCTTTCTGCATCATGGCCATCTGTTAATAAGGACAGACAACACCACGGTTATGTGGTACATAAACAAGCAAGGAGGCACCCATTCCTATCCTCTTTGCAGGCTGGCAATGAATCTATGGGAACTTTCCCTGAAACTCAATATACAGCTACAATCCCAGTTTGTGCCAGGGAAAGACAATATACTGGTGGACAGCTTAAGCAGAAACATCATGGATGCACACGAATGGATGCTGCACCCAGACATCTTTCTACAGATAACACAATCATGGGGGAGACCGGACTTAGATCTTTTTGCCTCCCCACAATCATCAACTGAAGAAATTCTGCTCAAGGACATACCACCCACAAGCATGGAAAGTGGACGCCCTCTCTTTCAGCTGGAGAACTCTAACAGTGTATGCATTTCCACCTCTTCCATTAATGACCAAGGTTTTACTGAAGATCAGGACAGAGCAGCCAAAGGTGATTCTGATAGCTCCGGACTGGCCAAGACAGCACCGGTACCCACTATTAAAGAGCATGTCACGTACGAAACCATGGCCTCTTCCTCTATGGCCACTGCTACTGACACAGCACAATTAAAGACTCTGCATCCCAACCTGAAAACCTTGCAATTAACAGCCTGGAAAATACATTGACTCCTCAGGACAAGCTATCCCAGAGGGTGAAAGATATTATGGAAGCTCGCCGGCCTTCCACAAGAAAGGCATATTCAGCAAAATGGAAAAGATTTCACATTTGGAACACCACAAAGGGCCTAGATGCGACAGTGATGAGCATGGCACATATCCTGGAATACTTGGCAGAAATGTTCCACAATGGTCTGTCTTACTCTTCCATTAAAAATACATGCTTCAGCAATTTCAGCAGAGTACAATACAGATCCGCCTGTCTTCTCTCATCCTCTCCTAAGACAGTTTCTAAGAGGAATCAAAAATATCAATCCTCCAAGGAAACCACCTCTACCTACTTGGGACCTTAACTTCGTGTTGGAAAAACTAACACTGCCTCCCTTTGAACCAGCAGCATCTGCAGAACTACAGTTCCTGTCTTGGAAGACTGCTTTCCTTCTGGCCATAACCTCAGCAAGAAGAGTATCCGAGTTACAGGCTTTTATGGCAGTACAGCCTTTTCTTATTTTTCATCAGGACAGAGTTTCACTGAGAACCAATCCTACATTTATGCCAAAGGTGGTATCCAGGGTTTCATTAAATCAAGCTATTCATTTACCTACCTTCTTCCCAAATCCACAAAACCAAAGGGGAGAAACTTCTGCACACTCTGGACATACACAGACAGTTGCGCTACTACTTGGACAGAACTAAAGGTTACAGAAAAACTGACCAGCTGTTGGTAGCATATGCTGCGGGTACACAAGGAAAAGCAATTTCCAAAAAACTATTTCAAAATGGATAGGGAATTGCATTTGTTTGTTACTCCTTTCATGGAAAAACTGTGCCAGCTAACATTAGACCTCCATTCCACGAGAGCCACAGCCACCTCCACGGCCTTCTTAAGAGGGGTGGCTACCAAGGACATTTTAGAAGCTGCTACATGGAGCTCCGTGCATACATTTGCCAAGCATTACAATTTACCTTTATATTCCAAATCCAGAGCAGGCTTTGCTACGGCAGTCCTGCAGGGCATTTTAGCTACACCATCCTTTACATAGTTCCTCCACCCCCAGATTGGCTATGGTACTCTACCCATATGTGATGACTGCAGATGCATCCTTGAAGGACATAGTACAGTTTTGTACCTACCATAAATGTAGATGTCTGATAGGTATGCATCTGCAGTCAGGTTTACCCTCCCTCCTTCCCCTCTGTGGTATTACTTGGGTGCTTACTCCTCTAATAGCTAGCTGGGGGGATCTATTATGGTGTATTTGTTTTTATATTATTGTGCATGTTTGGATTTTTAAATGCATCTCTCCAAATTTAGCCTTCCTTAGAGGGCACCTGGCATCTGGGGCAAGAAAAACTGAGGAAGATGGCGTCGGCGGATGCTTTTATACCCCAGGCACTCTGACGTCGGGGAAAATGCGACATCAGCCGACGCCGGACCCAGACTTTGGAATCTGGCCGACCGAAGGGCTGCCTGAGGCAGGACAAACCCATATGTGATGACTGCAGATGCATACCTATCGGACATCTACATTTATGGTAGGTACAAAACTGTACTTAATTCATACTACACCTTTCGGCCACCTAACCTGAACTGAAACACTAAAGGCGGAGGCGTGTCCATATTCATTAAAGATATCCACACCTCCAGGCTAGTTGCTCAGCATAATGCATCCAAGATTATCGAAGTGCAATTAACTCTGGGCAAGGCCGCAATCCAAATTGTAGCTTGCTACAGATCCCCAACCATGTCCCAGGATTCCCACTCCTCATCAGGGGTGTAAAACATGCAGCCGATGCCATTACATCAGTCTTTCTTGCCGAGAAGGAGCCCGAAGCAGAAGCAGTTCGCAAATGCTGGTCAGCTGCTACCTGAAATTTTCATTTTTCGAGTTTCAAACCTGAAATCTTCTAAAGCTAAGTATCCCGTTGGGGATTCTTTTTTCTTGCTCTAACCGATGTCAGAAAAAGTTAATTGTCTTGCCTGTGGAAAGCAAATACCACATAGAGATTTTCATTCTTACTGCATCACCTGTTTAGGCCCAGACCATGAAGTCCCTTGCCATTCGTTGTCGGGCTATTTTTGTAGCCAAATTCTTTCGCTGTCATTCTCCGTATACCGAAGTGAAGCCATGCGACTACCGGACTTCCGAAAAAGCACAAAGACTGTACAGGTCAAAACCTGCCGCCGACTCTTCCGTTAAGCTAGTCGCCAGTCCGCTGGTACTCATTGAGGTGCCTTTGCAGCCCCTGATGCCCGCTTCTACAGATTCTCAGGCCTCTGCTGAGTCCCATTCGGAATCCGGTATGCAGTGCAATGCTGCTTCGTCTATTGAATCTGCGGATGTCTCTACCTTGGATGGGTCCGGAGCCTCTGTGCAGGCACCAACTTCTGAGGGTGTATTCCGACCTACTGATATACGTATTAAACAGACAGCTTCTTTTTTTTTTTTTTTTTTTTTTTAAAGCTAAAACTACTGAGTTTTTCAGGCCCAGTGTTCGCACTACCCGTAGAAAACAGACATCCAAAGCACATGCTCAAGCTTCCATGCCACAGAAACAAATGCTTTGAATGGCTGAAGACCTCATTGTCTTTTATCAGGGGAAGGCTGGCTTCCCCTAATTAGAGTAATAAATTGAATTTCCTTCTGATTCTACAGACCAGGAGTCCGATGCCTCTGACCCTTCAGATTACCAGAACACATACCCTTATCTACCTATGAGGACTCGGATGCAGAGGAATCCATTCCGTCTGCCTCCCCTCCAGAGGATTTTTCTTTTGGTGAAACCTTGCATAGCTTAAGAGAGCATTTCCGCTGGGAATGCCAGGACTATCCTCAGTCCAAAAAGAGGTTTGGAATTTTTAGATTTGCCTCAGCACAGGCCTCTAGCTATACCCCCTGTCCTAGATATTGTAGGTGATGTCTTCAAGGAATCCAATCGTATTCCTGACACTTTACCACCAGCTTCTAGAAAACCTGACCGGTACTACAGAGTACCCGACTCAAATTTCTCTTTAAGAATCCTACTGCAGATCCAGAGACCATTTCCCTGGGACCTAAAGGCATTAAGGCTACTACAGCCAAAAACCCTACCCCTTCAGACAGGGATTTTAGAGCTTTAGGTAGACTGGGTAAGAAAGGTATACACCTCCTGTAACTTTTGCCATCAGGGCTTTGAATTGCCAGTTTCACATGTTGAAGTACCAGCAACATATTATGCAACTAAACAAAAAATGGTGTTACTTCCAGATTGTGCAGAAAATAAAGACGAGTTAATACATTCTGCAAACCAAGTTAGTAAACATACTCTGCAGTGTGGGTTTGATGCCTTAGAAGCATCTTGCAGGGCTGCTGTCACTGGGTCTGTACTTGAGAAGGCATGTTTGGCTGAAGGAACAAGTTTTGCCAGACGATGTCAAAGCAAAATTACTAGATGCTCCATTAAATCAGGATCGTTTGTTTGGCACAAAACCAGAAGTTCTTAAAAAGATGGAAGAAAACGCTAAATCTATGCAAACTGTCAAAGATTTCTTACAGGTGCAGCCACCTAGATTCAGTAAACATTGGCCTTCAAAAAAACTGGTCCTTTCCAGTCCCTCCCAGGCCTTCTCAGCCCAAACCCAGGGGAAACAGACCCCCAAGACTACAGTCTCAGGGTATGCAGAGATCTAATCAATGGAGTGTTCCCACCTCAAAAACATGGAATGGTAAGCGACCCCCTTATGGAAAAAGTTCACAATGACTTTCCAATTATCCTTCCCAGCCATGCCCAAGTACTTGCACCCCTAGGAGGAAAACTCACCCTTCATACAAAAAACTGGATGTCCATTACTCAGGACCGATGGGTTCTAAACATTGTATCCCAGGGATACAGATTCTACTTCCACTAACTGCCTACCCCAAGTGGGTTGCCAGACCTTCCTCCAAACCAGTGGGCAGAGGCTCAAAAGCAAGTACTTTCCCCTTCTCCATATCAGGGCTATTCAACCTGCTCCAGTAGAACAAAGGGACAGGGTTTCTACTCCAGACTGTTCCTGGTGCCTAGAAAAGAGAGCTCTTTGCGCCCTATCCTGGATCTATCAATTCTCAACATCTTTCTGGTGTTCCCAAAATTCAAAATGCTTACACTGCAACAGCTTCTTCCTATGCTAGCCAAGGATGCCTGATTAGTCACCCTAGACTTAAAAGAAGCTTATCTGCACATCCCCATAAGGGAATCTTGCAGGAAAATATCTACATTTCCGGGCAGGCTCTATGCACCATCAGTTCTCTGCACTTTTCTTTGGCTTATCTACTGTGTCCAGAGTTATCACAAAGTGCCTGGCTCCAGCCATTGCTTACTGCAGGCAGAGAAATATTCAAATTTACCCATACTTGGACGATTGCCTGATTCAGGTAGACAGTCGGGAATTGCTACTTCAGCACCTGGCATTTGTAAAAAGACTTCTAACTTCACTGGGATACACCATCAACGAAAATAAATCACAACTGGTGCCCAGCCAACAAATTGTATCCCTGGGAGTAAGCTTGAACACAACTTCCCAGATGGCATTCCTCACTCCAGAAAAGCAGGTCCATTTGACAAGCTATTTCAAACTAATGACCTCCAAAACCCAGCTATTTGCAAGGAAAATACTGCAAGCCCTAGGGTTCATGGCCTCATGCATTCTGCCAATTCTGTATGCAAGACTGCTTATGAGGAAACTTTAGTGGTACTTAAAAAGTCTCTGGTGTCAACATTCTCAGAGTTCCTTTGGTGGGCAGAGGCATGCCAACACAAGGGACTTCCTTTCACTCAACCCCTCGCCGCCCAAACCCTGACAACAGACGCATCAGACTATGCATGGGGGGCTCACATGGCAGGCAAATGCATTCAAAGCAAATGGAGCTCAGAACAAATCCCCCTGCATATCCGTCAAAAAGAGATGCTACCTGTACAGAATGCTCTGACAGTCTTCAAATACCTTATCTTTCCAGGACAGCTCCTGATAGACAACACCACAGATGTTCTTCATGTTTCACTGTTGCAGTCATCACATTTGGAATATCTGCTTGCAGGTAGCCCTCTTTCAGTCTGAGTACCAGAGTCTTGGGATTTCTGCTTTGGCTGCTGTCGCTTCTTCAGTGACGTCAGGGATGTAAAACATGCAGCCGACACCATTACATCAGCTTTTCTTGCTGTGCAGTGTCCAAAGCAGAAGCAGTTCACAAGTGCTGGTCGGCCACCTCCTGAAATTTTCATTTTTCGAGTTTCACCCCTGAAGTCTTCTAAAAGATAAGTACCCTGTTAGGGATCCTTTTTTCTTGCTCTAACTGATGTCAGAAAAAGTTAATTGTCTTGCCTGTGGAAAGCAAGTACCACACAGATTTTCATTCTTATTGCGTCACATGTTTAGGCCCAGACCATGACGTTCATCGCTGTCTGTTTTGTGCCTTGTTCATCGCCCGAACTACTTGTCAGGCTATTTTTGTTGCTAAATTCTTTCGCTCTCGTTCTCCGTATTCCGAAATGGCTTCAATAAGCCATCCGACTACCGATCTGAAAAAATGTAAGGATAAAGACAGAGACTGACCGCATAGGTCCAAACTGCCGACGACGCTTCTGTTAAGCTAGTCGTCGGTCTGCAGGTACTCAGTGAGGCGCTTATGCAGTCCCTGATACCTGCTTCTGCAGATTTGCAGGCCTCTACTGAGATCCATTTGGAGTCTGGTATGCTGCGAGATGCTTCTTCGACTATGGAACCTGTGGATGTCTCTACCTTGGATAGGTCTGGAGCCGCTGTGCAGGCACCGGCTTCTGAGGGTGTATTCAGGCCTTATGATTTTCATGTTAAACCAATGACTTCGTTTCAAACCAAAAATACCGAATTTCTCAGGCCCACAGTTTGCACTACGCGTAGGAAACCGGCGACCAAAGCGCATTCTCAGGCCCACGTGCCTCAGAAACAAATGCTTAGAATGGCTGAAGATCGTATTACTTTAGGGGAAGCCAGCCTTCCCCCTCAAAAAGACCAAGAACTGATTCATGATCTGAAGAATCCGAAGGAAAGTCTGTTGAATCCTCCTGATTACCAGGACATACCCTTATCTACCTATGAGGATTCTGATGCAGAGGATTCCATTCCCTCTGCTTCCCCACCAGAAGATTTTTCCTTTGGTGAAACCCTGCATACCCTTAGGGAGCATTTCCGTTGGGAGTGCCAAGACTACCCACAGTCCAAAAAGAGACTTTTTAAACTTGCCTCAGCACAGGCCTCTAGCCATCCCTCCTGTTCTGGAAATTGTCGATGTCTTCTTGGAATCCAGCCTTACCCCTGATACTTTGACCCCAGCTCCCAGGAAACCTGACAGGTACTACAGAGTTACCTGACTCTCTCACAAATTCCTCTCTAAGAATCCTACTGCAGATCCAGAGACCATTTCCCAGGGACTTAAAGGCATTAAGGTTACAACAGCCAAAAAACCCTACCCCTTCAGACAGGGACTCTAGGGCTTTAGACAGATGGGGTAAGAAGGTATACACCTCTGCTACTCTTGCCATCAGGGCTTTAAGTTGCCAGTTTCATATATTAAAATATCAGCAACATATTGTGGAGCTAATTAAACAGAAAATGATGTTGATTCCTGATTGTGCAAACATAAAGATTTACAAGAGTTAATACATTCTGCTAACCAAGTTGGAAAACATACTTTGCAATGTGGTTTTGATGCCTTAAAAGCATCGTGCAGGGCTGCTGTCACTTGGTCTGTTCTTAGAAGGCATGCTTGGCTGAAGGAAGAAATCTTGCCAGACCATGTCAAAGCAAAATTATTAGATGCACCATTAAACCAAGAACACCTGTTTGGCAGTAAAGCAGAAGAGGTCCTTAAAAAGATGGAGGAAAAAGCAAAGTGTATTTCATACAGGTACAGCCACCTAGATTCAGTAGGCATTGGCCTTCTAAAAACTGGTCCTTTCCAGTCCCTCCCGGACTTTCTCAGTCCAAACCCAGGGGCAGCATACCACCAAGATTACAGTCTCCGGGTATGCACAGATCTAAGCAATGGAGTGCTCCCACCGCTAAAACAGGGAATAGTAAGCCACCATCCTATGGAAAAAGCTCAACATGACTTATCCTTAACCCTTCCAAGCCTTGCCCAAGTACTTGCACCCTTAGGAGGAAAACTTGCCCTGCATGCAAAAAAAACTGGAAATACATCACCCAGGACAGATGGGTCTTGAGCATTGTATCCCAGGGATTCAGATTCTACGTCCACTCGCTGCCAATCCCAAGCGGATGGCCAGACCTCCCCCTAAACCAGTGGGCAAAGGCCCAAAAGCAAGTACTTTTTCTTCTCAATATCAAGGCTATTCAACCTGTCCCAGCAGAGCAATGAGGGGCAAGGTTTTTACTCCAGACTGTTTCTGCTACCCAGAAAAGAAAACTCCTGGTGCCCTATCCTGGTTCTGTCTATTCTCAACACCTTCCTTGTGGTTCCAATGTTCAAAATGCTTACTCTCCAACAGCATCTTCCTATGCCAGCCAAAGACTCCTGGCTAGCAACCCTAGAATTAAAAGAAGCTTATCTGTACATCCCCATAAGGGAATCTTGCAGGAAATATCTACGTTTCAGAGCAGGCTCTATGCACAATCAAGTCTCTGCACTTCCCTTGGCTTATCTACTGCGCCCAGGGTATTCAGAAAAGTCTAGCTCCAGCCATTGCATATTGCAGGCAGAGAAAAATTCAAATTTGCCCATACTAGGACGATTGCCTGCTTTCATACGGACATTTGTAAAGAGACCTCTAACTTCACTGGGGTACACCATCAACAAAATAAAATCACATCTTGTACCCAGCAAACAGATTGTATTCCTGGGAGCAAGCTTGAACACAACTTCCTAGATGGCATTCCTCACTCCAGAAAAACAAATTTATTTGACAAACTAATCTACTGGCCACCAAAACCCATCTATCTGCCAGAAAAGTACTGCAAGCCCTAGGATTCATGGCCTCTTGCATTCTACTTATTCCATATGCAAGACTGCATATGAGGAAACTTTAATGGTACTTAAAAAGTCTCTGGTGTCAACATTCTCAGGACCTGGGAACAATGATTCCCATTATTCCTTGCCTAAGGACAGAGTTCCTTTCATGGGCAGAGGCCTGCTAACACAACAAGGGACTCCCTTTCACTCAACCCCCTGCCGCCCAAACCCTAACAGACTCATCAGACTATGCGTGGGGGGGGGGGCTCACATGGCAGCACAATGCATTCAAGGCAAATGGAGCCTAAAGCAAGTGCACCTGAATATGAATCAAAAAGAAATGTTAGCTGTACAGAATGCTCTGACAGCCTTCAAATGCCTTATTCTTTCAGGGCAACTATTGAATTGTAGACAGACACCACAGTTATGTGGTACATAAACAAGCAGGGGGGAACCCATTCCTACCCACTCTGCAGATTAGCCATGGCACTGTGGAACACAGCCTTGAGCAATCAAGTGCACCTGCAAGCTCAATTCCTGCCAGGCAAACTAAACTCACTGGCAGACGACTTAAGCAGAAATCTAATGGGACCCACACAAGTGGAAACTGGAACCCAAAATATTCAAGCTTCTGATCCACAGGTGGAGGGCACCAGAGGTGGACCTCTTTGCTTCCCCTCAATATTATCAATTGAGTAAATATTGCACCAGAATTACCCACAGACAAGCATGGAAAGTGGATGCCCTGCCCTTCACAGGGGAAAATCCTTTCAATCTATGCCTTCCCCCTCTGCCCCTCCTCTCGAAGGTTTTACTAAAGATCAAACAGGACAAGCCAAGGACAAATCTTGATTGCACTGGACTGGTCACGCCAGCACTGGTACCCACTTTTGCGCAGTCCGACAGTAGTGCCACCATGGCACCTGCCTCAGACCCCTTCCCTGCTGTCCCAGCAGGAGGGTCAGATTTTGCATCCTCAGCTACAGACCCTGAACCTAGCAGCCTGGCTCATCCACTGAACTCATCACCAGCAGCCCTCAGTAAACAGGTGCTGGATGTCATCCTTTAGGCACGGAGGCCTAGTACTAGAAAATCCTATTAGGAAAAGTGGAAAAGATACTGTTCTTGGAGCCAGTCTCGGGGAATGGACACAACTGTGTCCAGCTTACCTCATATACCAGATTACTTAAAAGAAATGCTCCACAAAGGCCTGTCCTCTTATATTAAAATTCACACCTCTGCCATCTCGGCTCATTATAATACTGAGCCATCCCTCTTCTCTCATCCTCTGGTCAAAGAGTTCCTGAGAGGAGCCAAAAATGTAAGACCCCCCCCCGGAGAGCTCCCACTCCAGCCTGGGACCTTAACTTTGTATTGGAAAAGGTCATGCTTCCACCCTTTGAACCTGCTGCTACAGCAGAGTTAAAATTCCTCTCCTGGAAAACAGCTTTACTTCTAGCCATCACTTCAGCATGAAGTGTGTGTGAATTGCAGGCCCTTATGGCCGTGGAACCCTTCATCTTCCAAGCGGACATGGTTTCCCTCAGGACGTAACCCATCATTTATGCCCAAGGTCGTATTTATTGTGGCTTTAAACCAATCCATTCATTTGCCAACTTTTTTCCCTAATCCTCAGAATAATGAGGAAAGAATCATGCACTCCCTGGACATGCACAGGCAGCTTAGGTTCTATCTGGACAGGACTAAACCTTTCAGAAAATCTGACCAGCTGCTAGTCAGCTTTGCTACAGGGGCAGAGGGCAAGGCAATTTCAAAGCAAACCATTGCTAAATGGATAGCACACTGCATCCATTTCTGCTACAAACACCATGGGAAACTTACCCCACAGGGGATCAAATCACATTCCACTAGAGCTACATCAACCTTTACAGCATTTCTCGGGGGAGTCCCTACCAGGGACATCCTGGAAGCTGCAACCTGGAGCTCTGTACACACTTTCACCAAGCATTACCACTTACCTATCTTATCTAAATCCAGAGCTGGATTTGCCACAGCAGTCTTACAGGGCCTGCTTGCCAGCCCTAATACTTCCTGACTGCCTCCACCCATCCTCAGCTTTGAGAATCAACCCAAATGTGATGACTACAACAGTGAAACACGAAGAACATAGTATACTCTTACCATAAATGTAGATGTTAGAGTGTATTCACTGTTGCAGTCCTGGATGTCCTTCAAGGATGCATCTGCAGTCCTTACAAATGGGTTGTCCTGTCGTCAGGCAGCCCCTCGGTCGGCCGGATTCCAAAGTCTGGGTCCGGCCTCGGCTGGTGCCGCACTTCACCCGACGTCACAGCTGCAGTTGTTCGGGTATAAAGGCATCAGCCGACGCCATTTTCCTCAGTCTTTCTTGCCGCGTGGTGCCCGAAGCAGAAGCTGTTCGCAAGTGCCGGTCGGTCAGAACCAGAGATTACTACAAAGTACCGAAGACTTCTAAAAAGCTAAGTACCCCGTTGGGGACTCTTTCTTGCCTCAGCCGATGTCAGAAAAAGTGAATAACTGTTTAACTTGTGGGAAACAAATACCTCGTAAAGATTTCCACTCTTACTGCTTACCTTGCTTAGGCCCAGACCACGACGTAGCAGCTTGTCTAGCCTGTGCTTCTTTCAACCGACGGACGCTTAGACGTCGGTCGGAATTTGCTGAAGAGTTTTTCGGCTCCGATTTTGCTTACATTATGCCGTCGGATACTCCGACTACGCAAATTTCTAAAAAGCGCAAGGAAAAGGACCGACACTCGCGGTCCGCGGTTTCGGCCAAAACCGCGGTTAAGCCAACCTGGCTTAACAGTGGCTGAAACAGAGTCCACGGTTCTTCCTTCGGCCGAAAACTTGCCTCTTACCGAGGCCTCATCTAGCCTGCCTGAATCTGCTACTGAAATCCCTCCTGCCCTTGCAGGTTCACAGGATTTATCTGACACTATCCCTTTGGATATTTCCACCCCTGCACGTGGAGCTGCTAGGCCACCTGCATCCATGTCGATTAAGGCCTTTGCCAGGGCTAAAGCAGCAAAAACTACCAAAACTGTGCCTGCTAAGACCCCCTCTCACAGGCCTAGCTCTAGTTCACAAATGCTTAGTCTAGCAGAGGATCTCATTTCTTTGATCCGGGGATCCCAACCACATCCAGACAGGGCCTCTCACCCACCTCCAGAGAAGAGGACTAGAGTAGAGCCCCCTGAGTCAGTTTCTTCAGATGACTCCTTTGATGAATCAGATAATTCAAATCCTCCAGAGGGCCCTTTTTCTCCTTATGAGGACTCTGATGCAGAAGAGTCCATTCCTTCTGCCTCTCCGCCTGAGGAATTTTCCTTTGGGGAAACCTTGCATGCTATGAGGGAACAATTTCAATGGCAGGGCCAGGATTTTTCAGACTCCAGGAAAAGGCTTAGAACCTTTCAGCATTTGCCACAGCATAGGCCTTTAGCCATTCCTCCAGTACTTACTGTGGTGGATGATGCCATTTAATGATGCTTGCACTGCTCCTGATTCTCTACCTCCGGCCCCTGCTAAGCCCGATAGATACTACAGGGTTCCGGACACACATTATCATTTGTATAAGGCCCCTTTTGCAGATCCCGAAACTATTTCCCAGGGACCCAAGGCTGTAGCAGCTACCTCTGCCAAAAAAACCCTCCCCTCTGATAGGGAATCTAGGGCTTTAGAGAGATGGGGTAAAAAAGTTTACACTTCTGCTACTCTTTCAGCTAGGGCCTTGAACTGCCAATTCCACATGATTCAATATCAGGAATTTATGTTAGACCAGTTAACTAAAAAACTAACCTCTGATGAACCATTAGATAAAAAATCTGTACAGGAAATGGTACATAACATTCAGCAGGTCAGTAATCATTCCTTAAAATGCGGCTATGATGCACTGGAGGCTTCCTTTAGATCAGCCATGACTGGCACAGTGATCAGAAGACATGCATGGTTAAAAGAGCAGTCCTTACCAGACCATGTTAAATCAAAGCTCCTAGATGCTCCCATGGATAAGCTCAATTTGTTTGGCTCCCCTGCACAGCAGGTGCTGAAGAAGGTGGAAGAGAAAGCAAAATCTGTCCAGACAGTCAAGGATTTCTTGCAGGTCCAGCCTCCAAGGTTTAGCAGGAACTGGCCTTCCAAGAATTGGTCCTTTCCAGACACCTCCAGAGCTCAGAGAGGCAGGAATAGTAGCTCAAGAGGCAGGGGTCAATCCAGAGGTGCCTACAGGGGGCGTCAGTGGCAAAATAACAACCAGCGAGGTGCAGCCACAGATCCAGCCACCACCACTTCCACAGGACAATCACAGTGACTTGGCTCTGGCACCGCCTACCAGGGAACAACTGGAAGCACCCCTAGGCGGGAAGCTAGCCTTATTTTCAGTAAACTGGCATTACATCACAGGAGACAAATGGATTTTACAGACAATAGACCAAGGTTACAGGTTTCACTTCCATACTCTAACAAGGAAGAGAGGAATGCCAAACCTACCTCCAAATCAGAAGTCAGAAGCTGTAGAACAAATAACTCACTAAGGATGAGAGCTGTAGAAAGGGTACCATCTATGGAGCAAGGGCAAGGATTTTACTCCAGACTCTTCCTGGTACCAAGAAAAGAAAACCAATGGAGACCTATTCTCGACCTGTCCGCTTTAAACACATACCTCATTGTTCCAAAATTCAAAATGCTGACCCTACAGCAGCTTCTTCCCATGCTGGGCAAGGAGTCTTGGCTGGTAACTCTAGATCTCAAGGAGGCATACCTGCACGTCCCCATATGACCAAATTGCAGAAGATACCTCAGATTTCTTGCAGGATCAGAGCATTATCAATTCTCAGCATTGCCCTTTGGCTTATCTACTGCGCCCAGAGTATTCACGAAATGCCTGGCATCAGTAATTGCTCATTGCAGGCTTCAGGGAATTCAAATTTACCCTTACCTGGACGACTGCCTGTTACAAGCAGACAACAAAAACAAATTAACAAAAGATTTGGAAAGGGTCATTCATCTACTACAAGCCCTGGGATACACAGTCAATATAAAAAAGTCAAGGCTGATACCATCCCAAAGGATAACCTTCTTGGGTGCAGATCTGGACACATCAAAACAAATGGCATTCCTGACAGTAGAAAAACAGGAGCAACTCCCTCTCTACTTCATGGCATTAACAAAGCAGAACCAGCTAACAGCAAGAAAAGTCCTGCAAGCCCTCGGTTACATGGCATCCTGCATAATATTGGTTCCACATGCCAGACTACATATGAGAAAGTTACAGTGGTACCTAAGGAATTTATGGGCTCAGCACAAGCACAGCCTAGAAACCCAAATTCCAATAATTCCATGCCTGAAGCAAGAATTCCAATGGTGGGCTCAGGCCTGTCAATTAAACAAGGGACTGCCCTTCCACAACACTCAGCCAAGCCAGGCCATCACAACAGATGCCTCAGACCTCGGTTGGGGGGCACACATGCTGGACAAGTGCATACAAGGCTTATGGACTCAAGACCAGCTGCACCTACACATAAATCAAAAGGAAATGCTGGCAGTAGAACTGGCAATTCAGACCATTTCTTCAACAGGGTCAACTGCTGATAAGGACGGACAACACCACAGTTATGTGGTACATCAACAAACAGGGAGGCACGCATTCATACCCTCTATGCCGGATGGCAATGGACCTCTGAAATGTGGCCCTGAGCTCCAACATTCAGTTACAAGCAATCTTTGTGCCAGGAAAAGAAAATATACTAGCAGACATCCTAAGCAGAACTACCACGGATGCTCACGAATGGATGCTGCATCCGGACATCTTCAAAACCATTACAGGGAAATGGGGACTACCAGAAATAGACTTATTTGCATCCCCACACAACCACCAGCTGAAAAAATTCTGCACAAGGACGTACCACCCACTTGCTTGGAAAGTGGACTCCCTATCCTTCAGTTGGAAAAACCTGACAGCATATGCATTCCCACCTCTTCCTTTGATGCACAAGGTGCTATTGAAGATCAAAGAAGACCGTCCAAGGATCATCCTGATAGCTCCAGACTGGCCAAGGCAACATTGGTACCCATTGCTGAGGAGCATGTCTCGAGAACAAATATGGCCTCTGCCCCTAGTTCCCCTGCTGTTAACACAGAACAACTTCAAAACCCTTCATCCAAACCTGAAAACACTGCAGCTGGCTGCTTGGAGCATTGCATAAGACCAAATAACCCAGACTTATCTCAAAGGGTTTAAGACATCATCTTGGAGGCTCGCAGACCCTCAACAAGAAAAAATTATTCAGCAAAATGGAAAAGATATCTCATTTGGAGTACTGCAAAAGGAGAAAATGTGTCACTGGTAAACATAGCTAACGTCCTGGAATACTTGGCAGAGCTCTTCCACAACGGCCTGTTCTATTCTTCCATTAAGATTCATGCATCAGCTATTTCAGCAGAATACAACTTGGATCCTCCAGTTTTCTCACATCCTCTGCTCAGGCAGTTTCTGAGAGGAATTAAAAACGTAAAACCACCTAGGAAGCCACCATTGCCAGCATGGGACTTGAACTTTGTGCTAGAAAAGTTGACACTCCCTCCTTTGAACCAGCAGCAACAGCAGAATTACAGTACTTATCATGGAAAACTGCTTTCCTGCTTGCAATCACTTCAGCAAGAAGGGTATCCGAGCTACAGGCATTAATGGCAGTACAGCCCTTCCTGATCTTCCATCAAGATAGTGTCCATGAGAACTAATCCTACTTTTATGCCAAAGGTGGTTTCCAGGGTATCTTTAAATCAAGCTATCCACCTACCTACATTCTTCCCCAACCCACAGAACAGGGGAGAAAGATTGTTGCTTACCTTGGATGTACATAGACAATTACGTTACTACCTGGACAGGACCAAGAGCAATAGAAAAACTGACCAGCTACTGGTAGCATATGCAACAGGAATGGAAGGAAAAGCAATTTCAAAACAGACAATCTCTAAGTGGATAGGAAATTGCATTAGATTTTGTTATTCCTACCATGGAAAGAAAACCCCAGAAAACATCAGGCCTCACTCTACAAGGGCTACAGCCACTACCACAGCTTTTTTACGAGGAGTGGCTACCAAAGACATTTTAGAGGCTGCTACTTGGAGCTCCGTGCATACATTTGCCAAGCATTATAATTTACCTTTATACTCCAGATCCCGAGCAGGTTTTGCCACTGCTGTTTTGCAAGGGATCTTAACTACACCATAATCTAATTTCTCCTCCTCCCCCAGTTTGGCTATGGTATTCTACCCATTTGTAAGGACTGCAGATGCATCCTTGAAGGACATAGTACAGTTTGTACCTACCATAAATGTAGATGTCCGATAGGCATGCATCTGCAGTCAGGATTACCCACCCTCCTTCCCCTCTGTGGTACTCCTAGGGTATTTGCCCTTCTTGTAGCTAGCTGGGGGAATCTATTATGGTGTATTTATTTGTATATATGTACATACATGCTTATTTTTTGTTTGCTCTCTACTATTTGGAACCATTTGCATTTATCCAAATTTAGCCTTCCTAGAGGGCACCTGGCATCTGGGGCAAGAAACACTGAGGAAAATGGCATCGGCTGATGCCTTTATACCCGAACAACTGCAGCTGTGACGTCGGGTGAAGTGCGGCACCAGCCGAGGCCGGACCCAGACTTTGGAATCCGGCCGACCGAGGGGCTGCCTGACGACAGGACAACCCATTTGTAAGGACTGCAGATGCATGCCTATCGGACATCTACATTTATGGTAGGTACAAAACTGTACTTTTCCCTCCCTCCAGTCGCCTTTCTTCTTTTGGCTATACCTCTACTCTCCCTTACTATGCTCAAAAAGCTTTTTGGTGTGTTTGCTTTTTGTTAGAGGTATATCCTTGTAATTATAGATTATAGATTTAATTGCTTCCCATTAGGGGGGCACCTGACATCTGGGGCAAGAAAATCTGATGTAATGACATCAGCTGAATGTTTTATACTCCTAACGACCTGACGTAATTGGAAGAGGCGACATCATCTGACGCAGAAATCTGAAGACACTGGTATTTGGGCCGACTGAGGGCTTACCTGCAGGCAGATACCAAAGTGTGATGACTGCAACAGTGAATAAACTCAAACATCTACATAGGTTCATAGGTTCATACTAGGCTATCTGCCCAAGGGCATTTATAAGCCTAGCCCATAGTTATGTGACTTTCGCCACCCCTTTT